>NW_027411644.1:63373422-63658422 GCF_047663935.1 Musca autumnalis
AAGACAGTTAACAAATTTTTCACGATTAAGTTTGGCCATCTTTCTTTGTAAATTAGATCTGACTTTAGAACAAATTTGCTGAGTCGCAAGAAATGACAAAGTAGTCCAATCAAAGGGTCAAACCTTTTTGTTATTGGGTAAAAAACAGAGTCAGAAAATTTTGTCTTAGCAAAATTTTGATGTTAATTCCCAAATAAATTCACGACAACTGGATATTTTGTAGAGTAGAGTAAATGTTTTGTGGAGTACGATAAATGTTTTCTCCAATGTGAGTACAGAGAATTAAAATTATTTGATGCCAAATATTTTCATTCAAAGAACGCAAGAAAAAGTTTTGAAAGGTCGAAAAATTTCAATCAAAATCCGAAAAAAATTTCCAAAAATAAGTCGAAGAAAAATGTGTGTTGGGTTATCCAGAAAAAAAGTCCCAAAGAACAGCAAATTGCAGAAATAACAAGGTTGTAATAAAACCCTAGTTAAACAGCAAATTTTATCAGAAAAAGTGAAATGATTTTTTGTACGCAGTTGTTTTTTGAATAATTGTCTAAATCCACAACTATTTTAGTGACGCTTTTGTAAATAAATTGTTGAGAGAATGATTTCGCTTTAAACACAGACGAAAATTTTTTGTTTTTTCCAATAATAATTGGTTTTGGGTGGAAACAAAAATGTCTTAGTAAAGAAACGAGTCAAGCCAGAGCAAAATCCCAGCAAACAATTTCAAAGGTGAATTATTTTGGGTCCAAAAAATCCAAATTGTTAGCGAAAAATGCTTTAGAATGTCGTATTGTTGTTTCAAACTGGTTTAAAATTAAAAATTAATTAATTTAAAATCAAAAATTTTTTCAACAAAATATTGCTTATTTGCAAAAAAGACAAAAATATTTTGTGTCTAAATCAAAAATTTTCATCCAAAAAATTTCAAAGATGCTGTAAAAATGTATGAGTATCAAAAGTTATATAAATTTTCATAAGATAAGAAAAAGTTTAAAGTGTCGAATGTTTAGGTTAGTTAACCTCAAATTTTTGGGCGCTTGTCCACCAAACGCTTATGCTTATGTACGTAAAAGGCGCAAAATGTTTTTTTTCCAATTTTTCCCAAAATGGATGTATTGGGAAATCAATATGGCGCTTATGTATAAATTGTTTAATATTGTTGTTTGTGTGTATGTCGCCGTATAAGATTTTTTCCAAAATTTTTGTAAACGTTTGTAATTTTTATGTTAGTAATTTCAGGTTATTTTCCCATAAATTGTGTGTGTTGTATGTGTTTTTGGGTCAATAACCGACAGAAATTATTTAGCTTCCAAAAATAATATGGTTTCCAAGTGACTGATGATTTTCCAAAATATATATCGGGTCAGACTTCCAAAATTTCCAAATTATTGAACGGACGGACAAATATGTATGAGCGAAAAGGTCGACTTTCCACAAGTCTCTCACTAAACTTTCCAATTTTTCCACAAAATTTCTCTTTTTCTTCTTGTATTTAAAAATGCATGAGAAAATTTCCAAAATTGAGAGAATTTTCCAAAAATTCCACTATGTTATGCTTGAACTGTGCATGTATTTGTAAATTGTTAGATTTCCACAAAATGATCTAACCAAATTTACACAAAAATTTACCTTTTTAGAAATTTATGTGGATAAATTGAAAAATCTTTGTTACAAAATCCCAAATTTCACTAGGTTGTATGTGTTTGTGTGTGTATGTGTGGACGTATATGTGTGTTCCCACTTTCGCTGGGTCAACTTCAGTCCGCTTTTCTAGGGTTATGTAAAAAAACTTGGGTCTTTGTATCCAAAGGTGTCAATTTGTGATGTAATAGCGAGTTATCGTATAAAGGGACAGTGTCGGGAGTCAAAATTCGCCGTACCCTGTGTTCCTTTTTTGATGCCACGCTCCAAATCAAAAAACTTATTTGTACTCACTTTGCTCTGTTTGGTTATAGGGTCTAGGTAAGTATATGGGGGGGTTTTAACCTTTTGTCCGTCTGTCCGCCTTTCCAAATCCTCAGCTCCAACTCTCCAACTGATTGTTTGTTGTTGTTTTGTTACGCGTCACCGTATTCGCGTTTAGTTTATATTGGTTTGTTTTGTAGATATTGTTGTGTGTTGTAGAAATTGTATGTTTTAATGTTTAAATGTTCACTTTTGTTTCAATGTAATTTGGGTTTTTTTTTTTTGATATTTATGTTTTTGTATGTGAACTTTTTTGTTTAGTATTTTTAAAACAAATTTAATTTTAATTTTTTCTTTCTTGTAAAATAATTTTTTTGTTTAATCACTTTTTCCACGTCCCACTGTAATATTCCACTGTCTGCGTTCCACTGTATTTGTTTTGTTTTAAGTTTCCACAAATTGTCACTGTTTTGCTTCTTATGTTGTTCTCTTTACAAACTTTATTTTTTTTTTTCAATTTTGTTCACTGCGTTTGTTGTTGTAATTTTTCAATGTCACTAGTTTCACAATTTTGTTGTTGTAAAAAACTCTTCCAAAAAATTCCACTTTTATGTTGTATTTGTTTTTTGAAAATGTTAAGATTTTTCTTAACCACACATATTCGGCTCGACTAGGACCAAATGTTTAGCACTTTACCTTTTTTCACTTTTTTCCATAGAAAAGATTTTATGTTTTTTTTTGTTCAACTTTTAATTCAACTTTATTGATAATTTTGATAGATTTTCAAGGTAAGTATTTACAATGGGTTTCTTTTGCATTTAGGTGTTCACAGATAAGTATTTAGGATTTGGTTTTCAAGGTAAGTATAAATATTTTTCTTTTCACAGGTTTTTCGTGTGTTTCAAAAAAGGTAAGTATTTAGGTATGTATCAAAGGTAAGTAGCAGGTTTATGTACAAAGGTAAGTATAAGGAAATTCACAAGGTAAGTATTTTATGGTTTTTTGTACTATTCAGGTATATGTATGTTTTTAACACGGTAAGTATTATATGTTTTTGTTTCAGGTATAAAATTATAATTACAATATTGTTTATACACATTCGATTATTAGGATTTGATTTTTATGCAAATTCACTTTAATGTTTTAATTATAATATTTTGTAAGTTAACACTTTTGTACTTCTCACTTCGTCACGACGGGGGTGGTGCGTGTTGATCGTTTTGATGCTCAAACTTCGATTGACTTTCTTCTGTTTTGCATCGTCACATAAAACCTGTTTTGCATTCCAATGGTTTTGGAAATGCAGAAACAGAAATGGCAAAATATACAAATTATGTTCTCGCTTGCTTGTAGGTATGTGTGTATGTACTAAAAGCATACCGCTATGCTACAGTAGTGTACCAAATAAATAGCACACTTAATGGGCAACAAAATAGCACACCTTTATAATAAAATTTTTGGACATTCATGTACACCTTGTTTTTCCTGAATTCCTAAAACTTCAAAATTAAGCAACAAGTGGGTTTGTTTACAACACCAATTTTGAGCATTTTATAAAAATCGCGAAAAATGAATGAAGGACCAATGTTTCTCCGCATAATCAAGTTGTGGATATGATAAAATGTTTGTTTCAATGATAACCTGACGAATTATTTCCATACAAATGTTCCAAAAATAATTTTAAAAATCATTGAATTCGATTGTTTTTAAAATTGTTTGACATATTATTCAAACACCACACACACATACACAGTTTGTGTGTATTGTTTTGAAGTTTTAGGAATACTCGAATGAAAAAATTTAAATTGACATAAAGCTTTGGCTAACCTTTCTTATTAAACCATGGTGTAATATAGCTATTAGTTAATATCAATTTTCACTATGCGTCGTTCGATTTTCGATGTTGCGTTGTTTTAAGTTTGAGTGTCAAATTTGTGTATACCCTCCGCCATAATATGGAGGGTATATTAAGTTTAGCTCTGTTTCTTTGCGTGCAAGAATCTTCAAGTTTTACCACTTTATACTCGAAGAGAGTTCGTTTACTTCAGACACCAACAATTCATATGGGAGCAGTTTACAACTTTTGCCAGTTTTACCATTTTCAAAAGTAAAGGAGCAGACCAATTATTTTTCCGTTTGTAACGAATTGAAATAATCATTTGTGACCCTATTAAGTATATATATTCTTGATCACATGTGTGTTTGGTCTGAAATTAAGTTCGAAGATGGCCTAAATCGGTCCACGTTTTAATATAGCCCCCATATAACGATACCGCCCGATTTAGGTATTTTTACATTTTAAGCTACATTTTCAGATCGAATTTTTTTTGGTGTTGGCTGAGTGCCATTTAAATCCTCCAAAAGTTGCCGCATCTCTACGCGGCTGGATGTGTGCTGAAACACGATTTTCGTATGCTTTGAATTTTGAATTAAAGCCGGAAGAACATGCAACTTAATGAATTAAGCCAGAAATCCTCTTATGTGACGAGGCCTTAATCAGACATAACGTTTAATACTTTCAAAAATATCTATGTTGGCAATTCCGCCATTGTAACGCTTTTATTTATGGTAACTCTTCCCTGCAACATATAAATACAACTCTGTAAAGAGCAACAGTTGTCTTGTCATTGGGGGTGAGCACGTATTGCAATTCATATGCCGTTCAACATAATGATTTCGAAAGTGAAAATTACATTATCATTATAAAGAAAACATACATTTATTTAAAGTTTTATAAATGAAACTAGTTTTACAACACAAGAAATATACTATTTGTCGGTTATGCGTACGATTTCGTCTTTTCTTTTTCTTTGTTTTTATTCTTTTCATTGGTAAACATTTCACACGACATTTACGTTACATGACAATTGTCAACGCACATTTGTCCGTTAGAAATACAAATGTCATACAATGAAATGTTAAAGAGAAACCATAGAAATTACATTTAGACAACGGGATAATAAAATGAACGCGAAAAAATATTCTCTAAAATCGACAATAATACTAAATTCACAATTAATTACAGAGTTTTTTTTAACAATAAGTATTGAGTGTTAATTTTCAAAGAATAAAATAGAAATTTTGTAAATAGTGTAAATAATAAATGTGTTATAAAAACGGTTGAAAAAAAAAAATCATATTAAGTTGCTGCTGCATGTTCTTTTTATAATCTTTTTTTGTGAATCGTTGTGGTTATCAGTTGTCTTATTGCAAATCCATTCTAAATACCACAAAATAAAGCAAAGCAAACAAATCCAAAGAGTGTTACCCATAAAAATAAATAATAAAAAATAGAAAAACAAATAAAAATATATAGCAATGTTTATAACTGCGAAACGTTTCAAACAACACAAATTTCTTATAATTATTACAATTTATTGTTATCTATTGGAAAAATCAATATTAAAGTGCAATTGTGTTCATGGTTATAGGTATTTAGTTATTGTTTTTATCAATAATATTATTTATAGTACAAAATACATATTAAATCATAATGTCATTATTTTGATTTCCTTTTTATTTAACGTTTATTTATTTCAAATATCATCTATCAAATCCAACTGCTGTTATTGAAATTGATAACCCATACACTTGCAATAGCGTTTGTGTGAATGTTGCCGCTTGCACATGTAAATAAGCATTTGAATATTAGGGTGCCCATATCATCTCTAGCTCCGCTGTCAGAAACATGTGCAACAGAAATAATAAAAAAATAAGTTTATTTATAATTAAAAATATATTCTGTTGGACATGTATAAAGATAATTTATATCTGGATTTATAAGTACCCTGTTCCAGAACCTTCAGGAATCTCCAAATTTAAACTACGATAAAAAATTGTCCTTTATGTTATCACAAAAAATGTAAAAAATGGTTGATTCTTGCAGTTTTGGAACAGACCATATGTTAAATCATCAAATATGTCATGTGAATCTGTAATCCATTTTTTGGGCAAAAAAGGAAATATTTTACTAGGAGAACTAGGGACATTAGATATAATAATTGCTAAATCCAGCATAGTCTAATACCCCGGTTACACTATTGAAGGTTAACCCACTGGGTTTAATAGATCCAGTGGGTTAATCTTTGCTGGTTACACTTAGCTTTTCGAGGATATAAACTGTCAGCTGATGTTTGTTTACGTATACATACAAAATAACTAATAAAGTCGTGTGTTACACTTTTACAATTTCTCGTATGAGATATCGTCCCCTCTTTGTTCATATTCGTATATTTTACACACAGGGATACATTTTTGCATCATGGTATCAATCGTACCTTTTGTTAAAAAAGTGTCTAATGAAAAAAAATAAATAATTTTATGATTTCCAAATAACTTTAGATTTATTAACTACATAAAATCTCATGCGACCAATCGTAAACGTGTAAAACACGACAAACTCTGTTGCAAAAACAGTTGCAACTTTTGGTACTTTTTGAGTAGAGTTGGATTTTTTTGCACAAATACCGAATACAACACTGTATTTTTGGTGGATTTGTGCCGGATTTAAAATAAACCCAGCCATGAGAGGATTTAATTTTTGTATGGCAAATCTGGTCAGATTTGAGTAGATTAAGCAAATAAATCCTCATGAAGTGGGTTAACCCGGCAAAAAGCTGTAGTGTAACCGTGCTATAAATCAGGCATTATAGCACGGTTACACTACAGTTACAGGGTTAACCCACTTCATGAGGATTTATTGCTTAATCTGGTCAAATCTGACCAGATTTGCCATACAAAAATTAAATCCTCTCACGACTGGGTTTATTTTAAATCCGGCACAAATCCACCAAAAATACAGTGTTGTATTCGGTATTTGTGCAAAAAAATCCAACTCTACTCAAAAAGTACCAAAAGTTGCAACTGTTTTTGCAACAGAGTTAGTCGTGTTTTCACGTTTACGATTGGTCACATGAGATTTTATGGAGTTAATAAATCTAAAATTATTTGAAAATTATTAATTATTTATTTTTTTACATTAGACACTTTTTTAACAAAAAGTACGCTTGATACCATGATACAAAAATGTATCCCTGTGTGTAAAATATACCAATATGAGCAAAGAGGGGACGATATCTCATACGAGAAATTGTAAAAGTGTAAAACACGACTTTATTAGTTATTTTGTATGTATACGTAAACAAACATCAGCTGACAGTTTATATCCTCAAAAAGCTAAGTGTAACCAGCAAAGATTAACCCACTGGATCTATTAAACCCAGTGGGTTAACCTTCAATAGTGTAACCAGGGTATTACTTTCTCATATCCACAAAACTAAAAATCCGCGTAATTTGTATTTCAAAAGATTTTGTACCGCGGTTACACTTAACCGGATTAACCCAGTGGGTTTGCGTTTTAAATGTCAATTCCATAGCGCAAACGTCAAATAAATCCACATAAAGGGGGTTAACCCGGCAAAAAACTCTAATGTAACCGTACTATTAGGTTAGGGGTTTTTAATCCGATAAGGCCATGTTTATATTATAGCCTTTTACAGGGTTATATGCCATTTAGATATGACATCATTAGCCGGATTAAGCACATTATCAGGTTTTATTTGCTAAATCCGGTCAAAATCTTCCAGATTTCCCATACAAAAATAAATCCTCTTATTGAGTGGATTTGTTTCATGGCCCAATAACAGGTCCTCCAGGAAGAGAATTCAAAGAAAAACAAAGATTTTAAATGTCAAAATTCATAAACAGAGGCGAACAAATGTTTTGAGGCGAATTTCTTTTCTGTCAATTCACGTAGATACATACAAGCTGGCACAAGAAACAAGGTAGATGCATCGGTGAATAGCTACAATAAAAATATTTATAAATGTCAAAATTTGTAAACAAGGTAAAAAATTAAATTTGCTTTGATATACAAAGTTGATTTTAATCATCCAAGATTAATATTTACGATGTCTAAACAATAAAATAATTCTTTATTTGTTCATTAGTTGGCATTAGTAGCATACTGTGCTAACATTTTCAATATTAATAAATTTGTAACTTGCCGTATGTTTTTGAGACAAATTCAATTTACAACAACTTCTTTTGACGTTTCAAATTCGATCAAATGGGCTGATGCACCTACCTTGGGAATTGTGCTATAAACAAAAATTAGCTGACTGCCATTTAAATCCTCCAAAGCATTTATGGCTAGTCTAAATGAGCTATTAACTTTCTTAATGAGGATTTATTTGACGTATACGCAAAGGAATTGACATTTGAGACCCAGTGTGTTTGTTAAATCCGGTTATATATAAACGTACTATAATATCGATAGAAAAAACTATCTATCGATCATGGTAGAATAAGAAAAGGTAGCAGCAATACACAGCTGACTGAACTGGGTTGTAACGTTAGTGTCAAATTTCATATGACATTTTATACATTTATTTCTATTTCGATGTACATTAGGGACATATATTTTTTGAGAAAAAAATATATCCATTCGGAAAAAACGATTTCCCAGAAAGACTTCTTCATATCAATGATATGTAACCTTCTCCAAGTTCGAACGATAAGCCGCGCAGTAAATCACCGCTTGTAGAGGCGATACAACGTTTGTTAATATGTGAGGTATTTTGTTAAAATTTAAAAAAATAAAGCCCTAATAAACATGTGCTTCTTTGATTTCTAAAACAAACCATTGAAACAGCTTCTCCTTTTTCTATGAATTTCCAGCGACCCCAAACTTTTCTGCAAGAATTCTACTTTCTGCGAGAATTTATGCATTTAGTGGAATGATGTGAAAACATAAAAATTTAAAATGTAACGAATTTTCATTCATGTTTTCAAAAATATTCAACCAAATGTGAAAAATTATTAGTTTTTTAAATTCCAATAATTTATAGACATTTCCTTGTTTTGTTTACAAATACAACTGGCAGTAACGTTACAGACAAAAACAAATTCCTTTGTGGTTGTTGTTCGAGTTGTATTTGTTGTAGTATTAACTTTACCTTATATTTGTTCTACCATGTCTATCGATGTTGAATTTTTAAAAAAAATATAGCTATTATGGATAGTGCCATCGATTTTTTGCCAGCTCTATTCAAAACCCGTTATTAAGAAGTTTCAAAGGGGTAGTGCAACATTGGGCGCCATATGGACAAATGAATCACATATGTATATGTGTGCATGTCGGCTGCACCTAATGTTCACATTTTTTTTGCCACACATTCTGATATGTGTAACACCTAGGTGAAATATTAAAATATTACCTTTTTTGTAATTCTTCTTTTCGTTGTTATTTGTCAATGAGATAACATGTACTTAGCTATTTTGTTTGATAGTACAAGGTTCGTGCAGGTCATTTTTGAAATCAAAAAACATATTTTGTGTCACATTCTAGATATGCCAAAAATAATAATTTTTCAACCACATCAATCGCTAGAGGGATTCTGTAGGTTGGGTTAATGAATATGTTGCTGCTCTTATGGGAACAGCTACATTGCTCGGAGAATTTGTGGTCCAAGTGATCATCCTGTAAACTGAAAAGAAAGTACCTGGGAAAGTATAGAATAGAGGTACTGAAATATTCGGAATATTCCAGACCACTGAGCATTTCATTGCTTACCACAGGCGGGTCTATCGAGTCATAAGCGATCAAGCCGGGTATTTAGTCTGCAATACAAGCACTATAGTTTATGAAAGGTTTAAGAGGGATATACACATTGCCCACAAAGTACTTGTTCCTCCTCCATTTTTATAAAGATCAGTTCCCTTAAGGCCTAGGTACATAAGCTGCCTTGCCTGCATGCCTTGCTTGCTTTTGATAAAATAATAAAAAGAAAAGGGCAACCCAGTTCGAAATTTGTTCGGTCTCCTTTATTCATTTATTTTTATTATGTCGGAAATGAAGCAAGGTAAGCAGGCGAAGCTGCTTATGTACCCAGGCCTTCACTCTGGGTTAATTCGATGGAGTGTATTAGGTTCTTCTGTGGGTTCTGGTGGTCGATAGTTAGTATGTAACGAGTCGCTGCAGCAGTTACGATTTCAGTGGGCACTTCTCTGAAGCTCTTATGCCCTAAACACATACAACGTTTGAGTAAAGTTTTGTGTCATTTCTAGTAGATGAATAAAAGACACAGTGCTGCCAAGTTTCAAATTGTCTTTATTCTTCTACCAGGAATGATACAAAACTTTACTCAAACGTTGGATGTGTTAAGGGCTTTATGTTTAATGAAATTGTGACGCTCAGATGAGATGAGGTTGGGCTCGCACACTTCAGTTAGCCGGTGGGATATACGAACCTGTTTCTGACCGATGAAATCCACTATTTCTTCGAACTTAATTTCGAGTTGACCGCAACTAATTTGCCACCTGTTGACTTCCACTGTCAGTTCCCTCTCCGGGGTAGATTTGACGTCGAGTTCATTACGCTCAATTGCGGAGACTTGTAATCTCTTATGCTAAGTTTACATTTACGAAATCCACTCGGTTTCAACTGTCAATTCCATGGCTTAAACGTAAAATGAAATCCAATCGATTTCAGATGAGTTTTCACTTGACGTATACGCAAAGGAATTGACAGTTGAAATCGAGTGGATTTCGTAAATGTAAACCAAGCATTACTCTTGTATTCGAGGCGGTGGCCGTACAACTGCTGTTTAAAAAAAATTCTTCTCACACGAGTTGTCAAATTTTGTAGATCGATTTACTCGCCTAAGCGCAAATGTAGAGCGCTGATTTTTAAATGAGGAATTCTTTACTAAATATGGAACGCGTCTACGAAAAATTAAGTCTCTATGTCATCTGGGGGCAGGGCTATGGATGCCTAAATTATTACGAATATAGACGAACGAACAAAAATTAGTTACAAAAACTGGGAGTTAGTACCTGAAGTTGTCAGTGTCAGTCGATTTCCGCAACTTGAAACACGCTTGAACGATAAAGGCCTGGGTACATAAGCTGCTTTGCCTGGTTGCTTTTCTTTCCTGCTTCATTTTTGACATATTAAAAATAAAAGAATAAAGGAGGCCGAGCAAATTTCGAACTGGGTTGCCCTTTTCTTTTTTATTCTTTTATCAGAAGCAAGCAAGGTAAGCAGGCGAGGCAGCTGACTCTTGTGGTGCCGCCCGAAAAATCTGTTCAGCCACTTGCACATCGGACAGCAGTTTTCTGAAGGGGTGATTGGTAAACTCATAAATCCACTAGTTCTGCGATCATACTTTGGAGTCCACTGCAATTGAATTGCAAAAACAATGGAAGAGCAAGGGTTGGTACAGCAACATGTGGTGTAAAGTGCTGCGTCTGTACTTGCTGTTGAAGGTATTACGTAGAACCTCATATTCTGAAGACAACGATGACTGAGGACTTCGTCGGCGCCTACTTCATCCCGCTGAAGTTTGTCTGCCTTAAATCCGGATGTGACATACCAAAATCATCCATGTTGATGAGCAGTTTTGCTCGTTCCCGGCAGTAGATATACTCACTGTACGGAACAAACAAGATTCAAAAATTCTGTAACCCGGACTGGCTGCATACATATAGAACCGGGCCCTGGGAGTGGGTTTAGCTGGACAGTTAAACAGTGCAGCTTCTCGTGCTGTCAATATGGCCCCAATACGAATTGAGGCGGTGTCGCGATCGGCATTTTAATTGAGCTTAGATCACTTGTGTGTAGGGTGGTACGCAGAGGGTGGGGGTCATGGGGACCGGCCCCATCCCCCTCTTAGGTGAAAAATTTTCATACATTTTGCTTCCAAAAAGTCATATTTGGTCTAGTGCCTTCCACTATATTTGGTCTAGTGGTCTGGAAGGAATTTCGGATGTGGAGGCATCGGTAAGTCGAAGATCACACTAGAGTGGTTTCATTGAAACTTTTAGGTATTTATAGATCGAGTTGCCCACTACAGCAACTTCATGATATCACTCTACTGTGGAACTCGACCTAGCAACCCTTGTTTTCATGAAATTGTTTCAATGAAACACTCTAGTGTGACCAAGGACTAAGCTTAGTTCTCTCTCCCAAATTTCCCCAATGCCAGCCTATACAAAGGTTTCCTTTTACGACAGTTAATGCCGCGGCAAATACAGTGCGTCGAGTGTCGCGTTACAACAACCACATGAAAACTTCAAGAACAAACTTGGCAACATTTGCACATTTTTCACGTGGTTGTTCTCGACGCGTGACGCGACTCACAACGGACCGTATGTGCTGAGGCCTTTAGAGACATTGGCTTGAGCGGTTCCAAGTTCTGGGAGAAAAATCTTATCCACGTGAAGTTCCCGTCGAGGCACACATGAAGGTAAATTCTTTTAAATTTTCTTATTCTCAAGAATCTTGGGGTAGTTATTGGTCGGAATTCTGTTGCCATCTACCAGGACATTCAACTTTGTGCTCATATCCGCGTTCCATGTGGCGAACAGAGTGGTCGTAGGTTTAGTGGAGGATTTTTGCATATTCCTTGCGTGGAAAAAGAAGGTAAGATAGATCAAATTGGCGTTCTGCTTTTTACAAATGACAATAGGGAAAGTACCTGACGCCAGGATCGTACAATGATCGTAACTACCCAGCAAACCAATCGTACCGACATCGTAACGAAATCGGAACAAAATTCGGACGCTACGTCCGATGTCGGATCCGAAAATCGTAAAGATATCTTAACGAAAGTTGTATGAAGTGGTTCACATAATTTGGGAACGAAATACCGGAGCGAAATAGAATCGATTTCGGAACGAAATCTGAAGAAAAACATTGGGAAATTCGGAAGAGAAATTTATTTCCGACATTCACTTCGAAGTCAGAACGAAATCGGTACGAAATCTGAAGTATTCCCCACCGAGTAATCGTTTAGAAATCGGAACGAAATCTTAACGGTCCGAAATTGTTCAGACGTGTCGAACATCCGACATTTGGTTTGCTGGGTATCTCAATAACGTCTGGACAGTGTGGACTATAGGAAGCTGGAAACCCCTATTTCACACTACGGGCCTTCGACTTCATGTTCCTGAATTTCATGTACTACTGACGACCACACATATAATTGATTATCCAATTGACCGGAGAGTATTCTGCTCCATGTCCTGAAACAGGGTGGCTTTCTTGCCAATATTAAAGGCTTCGGATATGTCGAGCGCTAGCGCGTAGTCCTCTGGTTGAGTCCTCGTTTAATATGTGTGGAAACGGCGTGCAGTGCTGTGTTGCTTATGGAACTCATGCTTATGATCGGCATCTGTATAGCTATTTCTGATGCAGGGAGGCTATACAGATTCGAGCGGCAAAGGCAAAACCGGCCTGTATGATTCACCTTTGCTGTTAGCATCCTTGTCTGGCTTCAGTAGCGGGACTACCCTGCCCATTTTCCACACTTCGGGAACGGTGTGGGTGGCCAGCGACAGGTTAAGAACTTTCGTGAGATACTCAACTCCTGGCTCATCCATCTGTTTCAGCATTACCATGAAGATTTCATCATTGTGGTATCTCCTCGGCAGTAAGATATCTATTGCGGCGCAGTACTCTTCCCTTCGAACTGTCACTCCATTGTGCTCGATACATTTTCGATTAAAATAACTAGCGCACCTCTTCGGATGAGTCGGCAGCGTATCGTCACCAAACGTGCCTGAGGTCCTATCTTTCTTCTTTCCAGAGATCTAGAGTGGCTTAACCGTTGCCCACAATTCATTAATTCCGTCTCCAATGTTACAACTCTTAAGGCCCAAACTCAATCAGCTCGTTGCATGCTTTCATCGCTCTAGTAAAAGAATAAATGAAAAAAGCAACCTATTTTAATTTCTTTCGGCCGTTCTTTATTCTTCTACCAGAAATAAAGCCACACAAGCAAGAAAAATCCAATGTGTTTCTACCTTTAGATCTAGTCGCTATTTCTGAGGTGATAAAATCGGTCTGCTGTTGGAGACGATTATAGGGAGATTATCTGACCCAAGAGGAACGTCGGGTTGCCAGATGACGTCATTTGTCAGACCAGGTGACACGATGGTTATAGCTTCGTTCCAGTACTTTTTTAATGATAAAAGTGTCAAAAGAGAAAACTGTCGAAAATGAGTCCAACACACACATTTTTCCAAAATGTACGGGAACGAAAAAATGGCAGAAACGTCAAAAAGTCTGGCACAAATGTCAAAGTCGGCGTGTCAGCGAATCAGAAGCCGGCAAACATGTTGCACATTTTTGCTCGCTCAAATTTGTCGTGTAAAAAGTTTCTAAAAAAGAGCCATTCAGCGCCATTTTTGTTCAACGAGAAGTGAACATTTTACAACTTTTTTGGTGTACGGGAACGCATTTCGGGAAAAAATGTGCAAAATGTGTAAAAACTTTTTAGTTCTGGAACGAAGCTTATGTCTGGCGGTCTGCTGATGGAGATGCTTACAGGGAGATGGTCTGACTCAAGAGAAACAACTGGTCACCAGGTGACATCATTTGTCACCTGGTGTGATACTTTGGTTATATCTGGCAAAATATGACACTCTCTGCAAATTGTGGTAGTGGCGTCCTCATTGACCGTGCAAAACGTCCGATCGCCAGCACCATACCCTATCTACCGAATGCCACAACTCATGATAACCATTAATGTACCCCAAGACCAGACGGTTATAATCTTCCAAAAGCGGACTAATCAGCGGCACTTCCACACCTGACTTCTCCCCCATACATCCCATGTACGGGCCATCTGAGCCAAGCTCAAGCGAGATAGGTCTATATTGAACAGACTGGTGAAACAGAACAGCTAGTTCATCACCTCCCCTGCTGGTGAGTTCTTTCCTCAAAACGAACTTAAAGACATGTGGGAAGATGTTCTGGCGCATCAACATAACTCCATAATGCTTTGTTTACGTATACGAAATCCACTCGATTTCAACTGTCAATTCCTTTGCGTATACGTCAAATGAAAACTCATCTGAAATCCATAGGATTTCATTTGACGTTTATGCAATGGAATTGACAGTTGAAATCGAGTGGATTTCGTAAATGTAAACCAAGCGTAACTCCCCGAAATGAAAAATGTTCATACAATTTTTTAACATTCTTCTTTAAAAATGTCATATTTGTTCTAGAAGCCAGCATCCTTGCTGGCTTCAGTAGCGGGACCTCCCAACCCATTTTCCAGAGTTGTAGAATGGCTAGCAACGAGTTGAGAGAACTTTGGTGAGATACTTAACTTTCGGTTCATACTGCTACTTCAGCATTACCATGAAAATTAGTTCAGCGCCCAACGCTTTTGATGATTTATAGCACGGTTACACTAGAGTTTTTTGCCGGGTTAACCCACTTTGACATTTTAAATCCAAACCCACTGGGTTAAGTGTAACCGGGGCATTAGGGCCCCTAACGGCATTTGCAGCATCATACATTGTACATTGCTGCGGTTCTTCCTTGCCAGCAAGGGATCTAATGCTACGCAATACTCTTAAACGGCGTTGGCATTAGAGCTTTTTGACGGCTGAACCTTATTTATGAGGATTTATTTGACGTTTGACTTTTGGAATTGACATTTGAAATCCAGTGGGAATCATGGCACATATACCCAGGTAGTGGTATCGTAAAATTTTGAATATGTTGTCAAAATTTTCTTTATGTTGTTGGAGAAATTACAACAAAAATATGTCCATATTTACATTAGGCAATTTTTCTTGCGGCAATTGTCAGTTTGATGGTGAGAGAGGTGAGGCATATGGTAACCCTTTGCCTCTCAACACCCTCTCTCGCCGACAAACTGACAATTGCCGCAAGGAAAATTGCGTAATTGCCTTTTCATATTCGAACAGCTGGTGTGATACTGCTACCTTGGTAATTGTGCCATGAGTGGGTATATCATGGTACAAATACACAGGTAGCCGCATCGGCAATTGTTGGCAACATAAGATGTCAAAATTTGACATTAATTCAATGCAATTGACACATTATGTTACCATCAGCTGGCATGATAATGCTACCTGTATTATTGTACCATGGGGTATATTAAATCCGGTTAAGTGCAAACGAGGTATTATCTTCGCCTTGTCACTCGAGGGTTGCTCTAAAAATTGTCCTTCCACATGGTGAAAAGTACCAAAACACAAACATATAATTGGTCGAAGATTCCCCCGAGTTATTATATTCAGCGGCTGCAGGTTGGATTGTGATATATTGAATGACAGCGTTTGGTTTTTTTGTTGCACGTACAACTGTTAATCTTATAGTAAGTTTACATTTACGAAATCCACTCGATTTCAACTGTCAATTTCATTGATTAAACGTCAAATGAAATCCAATGGATTTCAGATGAGTTTTTATTTGACGTATAGGCAAAGGAATTGACAGTTGAAATCGAGTGGATTCCGTAAATCTAAACCAATCATTAACATCTCTCTTCTTTCATGTACTTTTTGTTTCTATTATCGAATTGGTTCCAGTTTTTTTATTGGAAATTAATACTACAGATTATATCTTTAATTACAGAAATGGCACTGACAGTTCCGAAACGGTACAACATTATGAGTTAAGTTTATCACTACCAGATATATTACCAATACCATCAAAATCCTATGATAAAAATCGAGCGCCAAAGTTGCTTGGCCAACCAACGGTGGTGTATTTTCATGTGACGGTATTATCCTTAGATTCTATCGATGAGGAATCTATGGTAAGTTCTGGCTACCACAAACAACTTCATTGCAATATTTAAGTGAACAATTGATTGCCTTTTCAGACCTATGTAACTGATATATTTTTAGCACAAAGTTGGCGTGATCCACGTTTACGCTTACCTGAGAATATGAGTGAAGAATATCGAATATTAGATGTTGATTGGTTGCACAGTATATGGCGGCCAGATTGTTTCTTTAAAAATGCCAAAAAGGTTACATTTCACGAGATGAGCATACCTAATCATTATTTGTGGCTATATAATGACAAGACGCTGCTCTATATGTCCAAGTAAGAATGGTTATTTTCCTTTTTAGTCAATTATTTTTATTTATAAAGATGTTCCCATTTTCAGATTAACTTTGGTGCTCTCTTGTGCGATGAAATTTGAATCGTATCCCCATGATACTCAGGTGTGTTCCATGATGATTGAGAGTTGTAAGTAAATGACATTACTTTCAAGGGAAGTATATTTTTGATTGATTACTTTACATTTGCCAGTATCCCACACCGTCAATGATTTGGTATTCATTTGGAATATGACAGATCCGTTGGTTGTTAGTAATGAAATTGAATTACCACAATTAGATATATCGAATAACTTTACAACAGATTGTACCATAGAATACTCAACAGGTTAGTAACAAGTTGACTCCCAATTTCCTATTCTATCCTTTCTTTAAAATCATTTCTATTCTATAGGTAACTTCACCTGTCTAGCAATTGTTTTTAATTTACGCCGCCGTTTGGGCTATCATTTGCTACACACCTACATACCATCAGCATTGATTGTGGTCATGTCCTGGATATCATTTTGGATTAAACCCGAAGCGATACCGGCTCGTGTAACACTCGGTGTAACGTCACTACTAACGCTGGCCACACAAAATACACAATCACAACAATTACTGCCACCAGTTTCCTATGTCAAAGCCATTGATGTGTGGATGTCTTCATGTTCGGTCTTTGTATTTCTATCGCTAATGGAATTTGCAATAGTCAATAATTATATGGGTCCAGTGGCAACGAAGGTCATGAAAGGATATTCTGATGAGAATATAACAGATTTTGATGATATTAAGGTAAGTGTTATCGCTTTCAACTGAAAATGCTGCGTGTGAACAATGTATTAGAAATTTGGTAAAGTAAAATAAGAAGGAATCGATAGATTGAAAAATGCCACACAGCCACACATCAAATTTTCTCATTAAACCGAACCTTTTCTATAGATACAAACATAACCAGGTTATATACCCAACATTAGCCCGCTTTTAGAAGGTCATAAGGGACTGGTGTTAGAGGATTTTAACGGTCATCATGAGTTGTGGCATTCAGTCCTAGGTAATGACCACATGCTGAGTAGATTGATAGCTCTACGTCAATGAATACGTCCCTACCAGAAGGCGGGGGACTTGTGAACCAGGACCAACTTAGATGTGCTCAGTTTGTCACCTCTGCATCCGCCAACCCAAATTTCGATGAGATGCAATAGATGTCGGGAGTGGGTGCATCTCAGAGGTTATACTGGAGTCGTCCATGTGATGGACTACGACAGGGACTATGTTGCTGCATGTTGCGTGATCACAGGCCCCAGTTAGTCGCCATCGTCATCAGAATACGCAACTCCGCCGCAGTCCCCCGTAACAGCAGCCACACACGCAGCACTTAATACCAGTTGTTGTTGTTCCAATCCCAGAAAATGCATCCTTTTTGCAATTCAATTGCAATGGACTCCGAGGTACGAGGAAGTAGTGGATTTCATGGGTCGGAAGAATATTATGGTCCCGGCGGTGCAGGAAACCAAGCCAAACAAGAAGTGCAGCTTACAGCGTTGGGATGCTTGCAAAGTACTGAGGAAGGATCCCACCAGAAGTGGTGGTGGGGGATTAGCTTTATTGTCGCACCAGTCTGTTCAGATTAGCGCACTTTTGGAAAGTCATAACCGTCTGGTCTTGGGGGACTTTAATGCTCATTATGGGGGTTATCTTGAACGGCAATTCCCCGCGATTTTTTTCACTTTCTCCCTTAAGTTACAACGGCGGAAAGACGAAACTCATGGGGTAATTTCATTCATGATAACCCCCTATGTGTTCTGGCATTGGGTCCTCGTCAACTAATAGAGGGGTATAGTGCTTGCTGGTTGAGCAGATAGACAGCTCTAGGTTTTGCACGGTCAATGAAGACGCCCCTATTAGAATTAGCGGAGAGTGTCACAGTTCGTCACATAACCATTGTGTCACCTGTTTTGACAAATGGCGTCACCTGGCAACCCGTCGTTTCTCTTGAATCAGATCATTTCCGAAATAAAAAATCCGAAAAAATCGATTTTCAAAAGATTTTTAGGAGGATTCAAAGGCGACAAGCAACCTCGATTTGCCAAGGAATTTTAGGAGGATTCAAAGGCGACATCCAACCTATCTCGAGTTGCTAAAGATTTTTAGGAGGATTCAAAGACGACATTAAAACTCGATTTTTAGGCGGATTCAAAGGCGACAATCATTGCCGATTTTCTAAACATTTTTAGGAGGATTCAATTACGACAATCAAACAACAACTTTGATACAAGTTCCAAAAAGATTCTCGAAAAGCCCTTAAACTGTACATAATAAAACAGTTTTAACTATTTGAAAGAAATACCCGGGATCGGTTGTCCCCAGTTCTAAAGACAGACGTACGGACATGGCAAGAGTAAATACCCCTAATCCCATGCCTCCAAATGAATGGCAATTTATCAAATTGTGTAATCATAATTTAATGTGCGGCCATGTAACTTTAAAACATATGCAACATATGAATGAAAAATAAACAGCTTTTTTCATGTGATTCGTTGATTGTGGCATTCGTTGATTGTGGCTTGTGGCATTCAAAACTGGCAGTGTATACTGCACTTTAAACCATGCTTCCCTAGATCGAGTTCCATTCTAGAGTAATATCCAGCCCAATCACGAATATTCCTGCGGAATTTTATACTCGTGGAATAGATTTTTCTCGAGAAAACATTCCTCTTATAATGAATAACGTGAGAAAAAGAATCATTGAATTTGGCAGCACTGAAGGGTCTTTTTCATATCTTGTGTGCCCTAATTGTTGAGAAAATGTTAAGTGTTTGTTATTTTAGACATACAGGCATGTCACAGATTCCGATCGGAATGGTTTCAAGTTTCATTTCGATCGTTTTTGTTTTAGCTTCTTCAGTAGTGAGATTCTCGAACTTTTCATTCATAACTTTGCGTTTTATGCCTGATTTAGACTATGCTGCATTTAGAAAATCCAGTGGATTTAAGTTGTCATTTTCATACAACATATGTCAAATAAAGCCAGATAATTGCTAAATTCAGCATAGTCTAATACCCTAGACAGACGGCAGAGTTAATTTGCATTAAAAATTCCTTAATTTGAATTAACTTTTTACCCTGACAGACGATAGTTTCTGCATTTATGAAACAGCTGTTTGTGTTGTTTGTTTGTACCCAGCAGAACATTTCATAAAGTTTTACAAAATTTCGCCAAAATATGCGAAACAAATAGACTTTCTACCGTTGACTTTTTCACCACGATAATGCAAAAATAAATGTAATTTATTCGCGATATTTTTGAGTCTTTTTAATATTAAAAAATGTCGCAAAACTCTAAAGGAACATTTGAAAAAGATATTATTTTCGATAGAATTGGTATGGTGGGTAATGAAATGCTTGTGAAAATAAAAATTTTAAAAATAGATTTGACAGAAGACGCGAAGAACGATTAGCTGCTATTCTATTCGAGAAAGAACACTACTTATTTGAAAGAAACGCGAAAATTTATGATTTGTTTTCCTTTTTTATTTTCTTAAACATGGAAATTTTAAAAAAGACAATTGATTTTCAATGCAAATTGTGTCTCAGAGCATGAATATGCTCTCTCTCCTACATGTATATGGGCTCTCTTTTACAGCATTGCCATATTGAAATACCTAAATACAGTTTAAATTTCCTTTGATTTTGTGCATTAAGAAAGTGGATAATGAATTAAGGCAATTAATGCAAATTAACGCTGCCGTCTGTCTGGGGTATAAATGAACTTTTAATTTAAACTCAAAAAATGTGTTAGAGAATCGCATTACCGATTTCGATCGATTTGGTGAATTCCTAAAGTCGTTTTATTTAGTATAAATATGGCAACATTAGAGGAATCAGAAGAAACAAATCATAAACATATGTGGCCTGTTCCCGTACTTTATAAAGTGGTAAAAGTCGTAAAAGTTGTAAAAGTCGTAAACGATTTTCATATAAATTTTGTGTACGGGAACGCAAAATGTGTAAAAGTGGTAAAAATTGTAAAAACTTTTTAGTTCTGGAACAGAGCTATGATTAGAAAACAGTGTAGAAGTGGGAATTGTGAAAATATTAGGCCTGTTCGATAACCCAAAAATTTGTATAAATTTGTACAAACTTTTACAAAATGCTGTTCGATAACAAACTTGTAAAGTAAAAGAGAGCGAATTGAGAGAGATTTGTGAGAGAATTTTGGATACGTTTGTTACTGAGAACTTACAATTTTTTGCAAGCTACAAGAAAATTCCTTGTAAGAATTTGCAAAACTGATCAGCTGATTTAATTTCGAATGTTTTTTGGCAGACTTTGCTATTCTTGGCAAAAAACATAAACATACATTTGGTTATTAAAATAATTACAAGATAAAAAGGGAAGAAATTACTAAATAAATTATGGAAAATGAGATGGTATGTAAAATAACCTATTTTGTAATTGTGAAGACTATTTTTTATTTTAAAGGTATCAAATCCCAGTAATAGCGGTCCATCCGTGGAGTAGGAGGAACACCATGTAGACGTCCCTGGAGAACAGACTAGATCTATTTTCCTTTTGTTATTAATATTTATATAATTTTCAGTGGAAAATCAAATAATTTTCGTTAACAAGCTTCAATTGTTAAATTAAATCTTTTCCGCCAAATGGAAACCAAATGGAGCAAAAACACAAATTTTAAAATTAGATTTTACTTATTTAAAGCAATTATCCCATCCACAATGCTTTAGAATCTAAAAAAAAAATTCCAATTGTAAAATCTTCTTGGTCAAAAATGTTAACATTTGAAGTTGTTTACATTGAACAGCTGATTAAAAGTCAGCTGATCAGACTTGCAAATTTTTGTCGGACAAATTTTCCCAGCAAAAATTGTCAAGTTCTCAGTCACATAACTGTCAAAAAATCTCTCTCAACTTGCTCTCTTTTGCTGGATAATTTTGCTATAGAACAGCATTCAGTAAAAATTTGTACGCATTTGTGGTTTATCGTATAGACCTATAGCATTGAAAAATATCTTGTATGAGTTTTTTAATTTTTTGTTCTCTTTAATCTTCGCTTTACTTTATCATTCGTAATGCCACACTGTTTAGTTTTTACAGCTAGTTAATTTTTGTTTGAAGAAAAAAGTGATTTTCACGAAAAAATATGAGGCTATACTTTGTTAATAACACTGTGCAACAAAATGGAGGTGAAAGTCTGGGGCACGGAAAATTCCTGTTGGGGAAGAAAGGCCTTCCTCGTTAAAGCAGAAACACAATGAAATACGCCGCTTTATCACGCTCAGTTTCATGTAAAAGACTAAAGGCAAAGTACTACCTAATTCAAATTAATTAAGCAGCATTTGAATTAGGTAGTACTTGGCCTTTAATCGTTTACATGAAACTGAGCGTGAAAAAGAGGCGTATTTCATTCTGTTCACACCTTTATGGCGTGATGAAGTTTTTGCTAGTGACGCTGTAAGGCATCAGGAATTAGCGTTATATCTTTGTTCACTATTGCTTTAGCTTATTTTTGAGATGACATGTCTTCAGTCGAATCGAATGAGGATTATTTTCGTAGAGCACTTCGACCTTCTAACTCGCTTCCTTCAATGTCCTTTTCGTCCTTTATTTTAAGAGCCGCTATAAAAGTACCACAATATGACGTTTTTCAGCTTCGAAATGTTCTGCAAAAATGTCGCTCAGAAAATTTTTAGGCATGGTCTCATTGATAGCTAATCGATTTTATTGCGTTTTCGTGTTCGTTTTGTGCAAAAAATGTTTAGGATTCTGAGCTAAATACGGAATCAATTCCACATTCGATCACGATTGGTTTCTGTGACATGCCTGATAATTAACAAATTTATGCTCTGTTCCAGAACCTGCAAGAAGCTACAATTTTTTAATACGATAACATTTTTTCCTTTATGTTATCGATAAAATAGTGAAAATTAGTATTCTTGTAGTAATGGAAGAGACCATTAATCAAATAAATTACACCTCAAAGATATTCAGAAGATGTTACTAATTATAAAAAACATAAACACTCTTGGTGTTGTTGTGCTCAATTGTGTCTTCGTGAATAATCAAATTGATTCAAGTGGAATTGGACTTTCGTTTAGCTAAAAACAAGCCATCATTCTGCGAACAATATAAAACTTTTTCTTGGTGAAAAGTATCAAAATAATCTCATATAAAGTGAATTCTAATTCAATTTTGTTCGGTGTTAAACATAAACGCAAGGAATTATTGCGCTGCGGCGCATAACCTTAAAGCATTGTAATGCTGAGGAGAATTTTTTTAACAAGAGCATCCTACCTCAACCTTTAAAACTTTTTAATCAAACGGACAAAAAATAAGTCGCATTAATTTAGTTAACTTATTGAAGTGAATTTTTTGGCCAATTCAACAAATTTGATACGAAAATTACTATCAATCATCCATCATTAATAACAGTGGAATCGTTTAAAGAAAAGTGCATAGCATAAAAAATTTGTCTTAAAATAAAAAGGCATATTCGTTCTAAGTATTTCACTGAAAAATTCAACATTCCTCGGAAATAAAAATCAGTAAAATTATTACATCATCTATTCAAACAAAAATCAAAGTGGAAGTTAAGCAACAACATTATTGGAAACTATAATTTGAGTGTATTCGCTTGGAAACAGCAAAAAATTTCCAAATTCCAGAAGTTACGGTAGTTAAATCCCGTTACTTTTTGTGGTTCATCAGTATATATCAGTGTATACATACAAGAGGACGCCATTAGAAAGAGACAGATATAACCGATATATGAGTTATGGAGGCGGGAGTAGGACCGCCGCCATTGCCGCAAAGAGAAAGAGCAGCAAAAATCAAGAGGGAGAATAAAGAACAAAAGAGGGATCGAAGTAATGTCAGACAAGAAGGAAATAAGCAAACAGCTGACAACGAAAACCTAAACAAAAAACAAGATCAAGGCAACAGCAAGGAAACAACGATGGATGTAAACAACTCAACCACAACAAACATGGAAGTAGCTGAGCAAGAATTCAACGTCACTCTAAGGGCAGACACCAACATCAACAACAGCCCCAGTGGCCATGTAAGTAAAGAATGGATCTCCTCAGTTAAGAGAAATGTAGTTTCCGATGGGTGCGTATATGATGATGATCACAAAGGGCCATATATAGTTTATGTGGACAAAATTTATCAAGAAGGCGTTGACCGCACCACAATAAATGTTGTAAACCTTTTAAGATTAATTGATAAGCTCAAAATAAGGGGTATCCTAGATGTTAGGGATGTCGGTTTTGACCGAGCAAGCACGCTTGCTAACATATTTGTAAGCAATACTGTAGTGGGATTCGCTGACGCTTTTTTTGGTTACCGACAAAAATCGTTAAAATTTAAATGCTTATAATTTCGGTAATTAACGAAATTTGTCGGTAAGTTAGCAACCAAAATAAAGTTGTCGCTAAGTCCTACCGATGGCAACAGTGTTGCCAACTTTTATTCATCCTTTTCATTCACAATTTTGCGTTTTAAGCCCAAAATATTTGCGCATTTGGACTCAAAGATAGGTATGGTTTTTGGTGTCCCTACGGACATACCTGAAAAAGAATTAATGGAGGTTATACAGTCGGATGTAAAATTCACCAAAATTTTAAGAGTCATTCAAGTGCTCCGAAATACCAAAGGAACTAAGATTTTACAATTATACCAAAAAGGAGGTCAGGGGCCTAATTCTCGCATACGTGATCGAGTTATTTCGATCGATATTTTCAGTATTTGGATTACGGCATCCGTTGTCGAATACACTTTCGAGTGGAATCTTGCGAGTTTTTGCCCGCCACACATCTGCTGTCGAAATGATTATTTTTGTGGCACAAAACGTACTTTAATGAAACATTTTGCAATAAAACTAATCAAAATCACATACTAAATACTTTTTGCAATAAAATGAGTAACAAAATAGACAATAACGCGATGTTTCTTAAAAATTAAAAATATATTTTCCAATGCCAGAATGCGATCTTTATATTTTTACATAGTGGAATTTATTTCAGGTCACAATTAATTTTAATATTTCACAGTTTTCTATTATTTTATAAAATGTTCATTTTTCATTTCATTTTACGAGAAACTTGCCGCACAACAACTTGTTTGTGTGTAATATTTTGTGTTTACCATATGATTCACCGTTCGATAACCGTATGTGTCGATAACTTTTTTAAATAATTTCGATCGTACAAGGGAATCCAAAAATTTCGATCGTTCGTAATTTGTCTTCGAACAAAAACTCGCTCGATAACGGATTCGAGAATTAGGCCCCAGACATTTCGTACCTTTTGGCCAGTGTTTTAAGTGCTATAGATTTAATCATTATGCGGACCATTGTAAACAAATACTTCCATCCTGTGACAAAAGTTTCACAACGCACAATAAAAACGACGAATGCGTCTCGCCTGTGATTTGTCCTAATTGCAAGGGGGATCACAAACCGTGGGATAAAAGGTGCCCAACTAGAGAAGTCGAGTACCAAGTCAGGCGGATGATGACTATCGAAAATCCATCCAGGCTAGAGGTTCGGGATAGACATGGCAAATATTTTGGTAATTGATACTCAATACTTGAAGATTAAGTACATAAAGAGTTTCCCACAATTACAACAAAAGGCCCAAAGAGAATCGAATCTTATAAGACATCAGTAGTGGGATTCTGTAACTCACTTTTGCTGTTACCGACAAAAATCGGTAAAATTAAATCTCAAAATTATGACTAAAAACATAAAGAAAAGTTGGCATCACTGTTTGTGTCGGTAGAGGCTAGCGACTACTTTTTATTCATCGTTAACTTACCGAAAAATTTCGTTAATTATCGAAATTATAAGCATTTTAATTTTATCGACAATTATCGATAACAGCAAAAATGAGTTAGTCTGTGTTTAGACACACAAATTTCTCGGGAAAGTAAATTGAGTTTTTGGGAGAGAGCGGAGAGGAAAGAGCTCCTCAATACTCTTTCCTACCCCCTATTGCCTAAAAACTGAATTTACTTTCCCGTGTGTCTAAACACGGACTTACAGAATCCCACTACAGAAGGTAGAAATACGGCGAATAATACAGAAGATGCTATGTAGTGGATGTTTTTAAAAAATCCCTTCTCAAAAGTAGTTAAACGTAATATAAACAGGGAAAGACAGCAGGAAAATGCTCGGAAGAACATGGAAGAATATAGACAGGCTTTAAATGATGGGGAAAATTACGAGTCACCTAATGGCAGTGCTTTACAGAGGGCCAATGACAAGATTGACAAAGTTGAAAGTTTGCTTAGCGCTTTGACCTCCAGTGTCAAAGATCTTGTAGCTGAAGAGGAAAAGGGCAACCTAAGTAGTGGAGAAGCTAAATTAATTAACCAACTTAAAAGTAAGCTGGCTGATGAAGTGATTAACATTGAAGTTTCGCTTGTTAGGGCAAGTAACAAGGAAGTAAATAAAGAAAAGAGTATTATACAGGAAGTAATATAGAATTTTTTTCTGTTTTTATAGTTTTATAGTTTATTTATTTTCAAATTTTATGTTAAAAGTTTTACAATATAACATACAAAGCATTAATAAAAACAAGACAAAGATTTACTTGAATTGTATCTTGAAAATGGGGGTTATGATGTTGCATTACTGACTGGAACTTGGGTCAAGGATGCAACATCAACCAACATTTGTAATTACAACTTCTACGGAAAAAGTAGCCTGAAATTTTCCCTTTTGAAGTTTGATCAAAGCGATGATGTAATTGGTATAACTACACTAAACTTGAAAAATAATCTTAATCTAGTTGTTGTTTACATTCCTCCTAACACCAGTGTCGATGTCTTTAAGAACATTTTAGTGGGTATATTTAAAAAGATCTTAACGTTTAATCTGCCGACTTTGCTGGTAGGGGATTTCAATGCAAAGTCAGTGTCTTGGGGTAATTCTACAACTAATCCTCAGGCGAGCCCAAATTCATCCTGAATGAAAATACTCAATCAGCTAAAGACTTGACCTTCATTAATAGTGCGGAGTTTAGATTGAACTGGAAAGTTTATAATGTTAAGGTTACTGGAAGTAATCATATGCCTATTACGATAGAGCTTGAGGGGAATTGTGTTCCACTCAATGATACCAAGGTCCTCCTAAAAAAGAAAATGTTCAAGTAATTAGCAAATCTCAACATTGGTGACAATCTTAATGAAATCTATGATGTATTTAGGAAAGTCAGGACAGAAAATGCTGTAGCTATTAACATCAACAGCAAGTACATTTCCAAAACCTGGTGGAATAATAACTTCCAAAGATTGTACAACAAAAGGACTGCGCAAAGGAAACTCTATGAGACCACAAAAAAAAAATGGAAAGATGTCCAAAAGTTGGCAGCTATTGAAAAAAAAACTATACAGACAAATCGCTAGACTCAGAAATAAAAACTTAAAGGAATTTCAAAATCAGTTGTCCGAAGAAACTCCGAACAAGGAAATGTGGAGAAGAATGAGGAATCTAAAAAATATCAAAAAATCAAGCCGGTTAACAACACATGGGATCAAGAGCAAAACGGTGAATTTCTAAATCACATTATTAGTTCGTCGCTGGTGGAAAGTCAACCAACGCCAGTATCTTTTGGAAATATAACCGGAACCAGACCCATTCTTGAGGTGGCTGACATGGAAAACTTTCTCAAGACTAGGAACTCGGATTCAGCTCCTGGACCAGACCAAAATTTATATACAATGATTGAAAATCTTAATCAACATGAACGCTTGAAATACTTTAAAATACTGCAGCAAGTGTGGACTGATGGGAAGTTTCCGGAGGAATGGAGAAATATACAGATTGCACCAGTTCCTAAAAGGGGGAAGGATTTGTTGAATGTCAAGAATTACAGACCTGTTGCATTGACGTGCACAGGACAAAAAATCTTAGAAGGTTCTCTAAAAGTAATCATTCAAAGTCATATTGAGGAGAAGCAAATAATACCCAAGAGATCATACGCTTTCTGCCCGGGTAAATCCACCACAAATTGCATAAATGATTTGGTGAATTCTGTTGAAGTACTTAGGAATGAGAAGTTTACGGTCTTAGGGGCGTGTATAGACATAGAAAAAGCCTTTGACAATGCTGACATTGGCAAACTCGCTTTGATTTGATTTTGGTTTTAATATGCATATCATTAGGTGGTTGTACGAGGGTATGGAGAGTCGTACGTTAATCTTAGGAAATAAAAGTACAACAATTAGAAATGGGATCCCTCATGGAAGTGGACTTAGTCCAGTCCTTTTCAATATTTATACTGCCGGTTTGCACCACTTAAACACAGACAGTTGGACTCTTTATCAATTTGCGGATGACTTTTTTTATTTTGTGTCATGGAAGAAGCTTCGATGAAGCTCAAACATTGATGCGAAACAAGATCATTGAATTTAAAAGGAAATGTGAACAACGTAGGCAGAATTTAAATATGGATAACGTTCATATTATGAACTTCAGCAAAAAACCTCAAAGCTTAGAAATAACTATTGATGGGAAAGAGATCAAACTAACAAATAAAATAAAATTTTTAGGTGTACACATAACAGGGTGCATGTAGATGAGACCACAACTGCTGTTAAAAGCAGTTCTGGCTTCATATGAATTTCTAGTGGATGTAAATTTGGTATCAAACCAAACCTCAAAGAGCCATACATTTCTATAAAGCATTTATAAGGCCAAAACTCGAATATGGTGCAGCATGTCTCTCCAACTTGACTAAAGAATCTGAACGTAAACTCACCTACTGTGTAAATGATAACTTGCGCAAGGCTTTAGGTTTAATAAGATCAACTCCAATACCCATAATCTATAACTTAGCTGCAGAGCTGCTAAAACCTATACCTAAAGCTGGTGAAAAGTGTTGCCTTTAATCTCACAATTGTTGATTCACTCAGAATAAACGCACAAATAAACACTAGTTGCTGGGTGGTATGGTGGAAATACATAGACATCTTTCTAGA
The DNA here is from genome assembly GCF_047663935.1 of Musca autumnalis. Taxonomy (NCBI): domain Eukaryota; kingdom Metazoa; phylum Arthropoda; class Insecta; order Diptera; family Muscidae; genus Musca; species Musca autumnalis. The sequence goes on from NW_027411644.1 coordinate 63,402,198, forward strand.
GGTTGCTAACACATATCTCATGGGTTTCCCGTCGAGAAAAGTTAAAATGTTTGAAAACTTTTTTAATAATTCCGTTTCCAGGAAGGCTGAAGCCAACAATGACGTTATTAGACAGTTGTGGAATGAAAAAGTTGATAAGCTCTTGGAGGAGGGATTTGACATCTTCTTCACTGATGGCTCAGTGATTGAGGATGTCACTGGCGCAGCGTTCTATCATGTAGATTCAGACACCACCAAATCATTTTTCGTAGACAAAAGGTTTTGTTCAATGTCTGCTGAAATTTTAGCTTTTTGGCAAGTGGCACTTTATGCTGAAAACAGAAACATAAAAAAGTTGGCTATCCTCACGGATGGATTAAGCGGGCTGCAATCCATCAATAATAGGAAAAATAGGAATTATTTGATTGACAACTTTCTAAAAAAATAGACTGCGTTGTTGAGGATTCCGAAATACACTACATACCAAGTCACTCGAACATTGAACAACATGAAAAAGTGGAGAAGGCGGCTAAGAATGCGGAGTTGGTGGGGGTTTGTCTTTCGGCACATTGGCCGATAGGTGATGCTATAAATGTAGTCGCTAAAACAATTTCGAATGAATGAAGGAACCAGTATAGAGAGGAAGCCAATAATAGTAATTCCCATTTTTATAAAATATTTCCTAATACATCTAGAATACCCTGGTTTAAAAATACAAAATTTAGTTCAGAAAAGCAAAAATTAATTAACAGAATAATAAGCGGTCATTGTTTTTGTAAAGGCACTTTGGGAAAAATGAATGTGGTTGATAATGGACTTTGTGAGGAATATGAGGTAGACGAAACAGCCTCACACATAATTTTCAATTGTATGAAATACGACTGTTATGTTCTTACGGAGGTGGTCGATTGAATGAAAGACGATGTTTAAACATAACAATCAATTCATTTATTGAATAAAACTTTAAGTTGTTTTATGAGTTGAAATAAAGTATTAATTATGAAGAACAATGAAATGTGACGAAATATGTACAGATGAGATGTCTATTAATTGGTGGTTGCAAAGTAACTAACTGACTGTGTACTGACAATGAGTAGAGAGAGATAATAACTTAAAACTACTGATGCATGCAACACTGCTATGATGCTGCCAGATTGTTGCATTTTATGTGGTAGTACTAGGGTTACCTGTGGATGATTCTGGTTGATATGCTGTAGAATTTGTATACGGCAATTTAATGTTGAATTCTCGAAGTAATATGTCCAAAGGTGATAATTTGTTTGATGAAGCAGAAGTATCGCCTATTTTTGTTTGAAGTTGATCTGCATGTACCTTGATGCGACTTCCGTGTTTGGAATTATACTGACTTTCCTTTTTCTGATTTCTGTCCATAACTGATGAATATAGATTTTTATGAACGTTGAATACGTTGTGAGTTTTTCTTCTTGAAGATGCTTTTGCGGTCGCTCCTTCCTCTTCCCTTTTTTTGAGTGCTGTTTTGACTTGCCTATTTGGGCTGGGATGAAAGTGAGCATTGAGTACTTGATAAACATTGTTGAATGACTTTGTTCCTGTGAACTTGATCTGATGACGCCATTTTGCTATTGGAATATCCCATAGATTAAATTTATCAATCCAATCTATGCCTAGGACATTTAATGATTCCAAATTTGAAATGTAACAATCCACAATTTTTGATTTTCCTGCAACTGACACTTCTATTGGAAAAAGTTTTGCAAAAAATGTGAGTTTATTGCCACCTGCATCTTCGGCGGTGTCTTTTCTTTTCCACGTTGATTTAGAAATTATGGTAATGTCTGATGCCGTGTCCAACTGTAGTTTCACTTGCTTTGAATTAATACCCACTGTAGCATATTTTCTTGCCTGCTTGATTTTGACTGGATCTGTTGTAGATACTGTTTTTGTGCTGAATTTTGTTTTGTTGTTGTTAAAGTTCTGATGACTCACATTGTTCTGTTCTGAGTTTTGATCATGATTGGTTTTGCTTTGTTGAGGTTTGTTGTTGTTGTGATTTGGTTTGCTCTGCCTGTGCATGCTGTTGCAAAAACCATCTTTGTGAGCAATCTGTTGACACTTGGTACACTTGTGCTTGGAGTAGGGGCAATGTTTTGCATAATGCATATCTCCACAATACCAACATGCTGTTTTTGGTATCTTTTGTTTTTGTTGAGGCTTACCAATTTTGTTGCACTGTTTTTGACTTCCCTCAATTAGTGCTGTGTCACTTTTCAAATCCAAAATGCTTTGTGTTTCATCAACTAGCTTTTCTAGGTTGACTACTTCCTTACTTTCATTGAGATGCCTTAATAAACGGATTCTGATGTCACTGTCTTGTGATGATTTAAGACCAAGTATGAAAATTAAACACTTGAACTGGTCTATAGTTAAGTCATCCAGTTTAAAAAGGTTCACACTGAAGATTGACACGACTAGCGTATTCTTTAAAATCTTCATTTTCCATCTTTGTAATTTGGAGACACTTGTATCGTAGACTTACTTGTGTTTCTGTTCTGCCAAATAGTCTTGTAAGATGCTTGATTGTGTCTGCCAATGAAAGTTCTTGAGGTTGTTTTGGTAACACGAAATTCTTGAATCGTTCATGAATGTGATTGGACATTTTTCTCCACAAAAGTCCTACTTTGTCTGCATCGTCCAGTGCACTTGCTTCCCTTTCGAAGATGTGTTTGAAACGATTGTACCACGATTCAAATAATAAACCACTGTCAGGCTCATAGTGAAAATCCGTCATGGAATTAGCTAAAGATTCCATAAGGTGGGCTTTTGCCACTGATGATTCTCCACCTGGAACTGATGATGAAACTGCGTTTGCACCTTGTTGTCCAGCGATGATTTGTGTGAGTTTATTTAGTAATTCCTGTTGTTGCGCAAATTGTTCCTGCTGCTTTGCTATTTGCTCTTGCTGCTGTGCAAGTAATTTTACAATATTCGCTTGTTCCGACATGTCTAGATTTTTCTAGTGTCTGTGTTTTCAGCCGTTACAATTTTGTTAGAGACGCTGCCGTCGTATGTCTGTATGTGTGTGCTGCAAAAATGATGAAATTTCCCACGTTGCTATGGTGTGTGTGTTGAGCTGAAAGAAAATTGTTGTATATGTGAGACTGCAAACTGATGTTAGTGTGTGTTGATCGCTGAAGATTTCTTGATGAACTTGCGCCTGTGCCTTTTGATGTTTTCCTTGAAAATCTTCCTGCCACAACTTTTATTGTGTGCGATGTCTTGATGTTATTACGCAGCCTTGTTGAAAGTTCTGATGAAATTGTGAAATTCCTTTTGTTACTGAGTACTGTATTCAATTCACAATCCTCGTCGCCAAATTGTTAGCGAGAATGATACATCTTTGTTCCAAAATCCTCGTCGCCAAATTGTTAGCGAGAATGATACATCTTTGTTCCAAAATCCTCGTCGCCAAATTGTTATGTTCTTACGGAGGTGATCGATTGAATGAAAGACGATGTTTAAACATAACAATCAATTCATTTATTGAATAAAACTTTAAGTTGTTTTATGAGTTGAAATAAAGTATTAATTATGAAGAACAATGAAATGTGACGAAATATGTACAGATGAGATGTCTATTATTTGGTGGTTGCAAAGTAACTGACAATGAGTAGAGAGAGATAATAACTTAAAACTACTGATGCATGCAACACTGCTATGATGCTGCCAGATTGTTGCATTTTATGTGGTAGTACTAGGGTTACCCTAATAACGACAATATGAGGAGATCCTTCCAACCACTGAATAAGTTCTTTACAATCGAAGATCTCGTTGGCGCCAAAGTATTGGATTGTCTAAACATTGTGACAGAATTCTTGCAAAAGGCTAACATTGAGCTCTGATGAAGCGTTATGCCGAACAGGTATGACAACTACAATCATCCTCTGAAGAATATTCATTTTCATTGAACTGAATTTCATCATACTAACTACCTCATGATTAACAACAAGCATCTACCATGGATGAATTATCAATTTCCATTGAACTGCACCTCATCATACTATCTGAAGAACAACAACAATCATCTAAATATGGAAGAATAATCACATGTATTGAACTGAAGCTCATCAAACTAACCATCACATGAATAACAACAAGAATAATAATCTAGCACTGAATTTTGATCTCTCTTTTTGATTTATACCAAGGAATCACTCCGGATAAATAAACGTGTTCTTTATAGTAGAAGTTCACGTTGACGTTACTTGACCACAGGCCTACAACATCACATTAATTTACTATAGAAATCAACACATGAGGAAAAACAAACAAGAGGACAATAGACAATCGATCGTACTGCCACTATCATGAATATATTAAAAACGAGTGTTTTTAATTAAATAATGGCAAAATTTGAAAAAATATCAATTTTGAAATTCATATTGTTGTGCAACAATTTGGTATGTGCAAAATTCTCCCATCCCATCGTTGATGGGTACAAAAAGTGGAGAGTGACTGAGTTTGCAAACTAATAAAACTTTTTAAAATTTTTTCAATTTTTAACAAATTTCCAACCACAAGATAAAGATTTTAGTATAAACTCTCAACAAAAATATTTATTTCGCATATTTTGTACAAAGTTTGTGGGAATTACTAAGATTTTTTGTAAACTCCCTTCAGTTTTGCAAGGGAGATTTTTTGGAGGAAAAAACATGTTTGGGAGTGCTCATGATACCTACTTTTTCTCCATGGGATTTTTTCCCATGTGGATTCTTTGTTTGTGATAGGAAATGTTGGGGTCTTGGTTGGTAAAATGAGGAACACAAAATTTATATTTTTATACAAAAGAACACAATGTTTATTTAAGGAAGTAAAGACTCAGACTGAAGAAAATTTTCATAAATTTCTGTATATATGTTATAATATTGAAAACTCATATTTCAATGGTATGTAGTTAGAAATATTATTTATGTTTACAGTGAATGTTTTACAAGTGTCTACAACATCTCCCTTTTTTAAGTTAATCGATAAATCTAGCTGGCGGTCTACGATTGCGAGTTGGTCTTGAAATTGGTGGAGGTGATGGAGCTGTAGGTGTGCTAAAAGAATCAGTAATGGAAACAGCATCTGGTTGGTGTTCTATATTTTCGGCATTCTGAATTTGCTGTCGATTTGATGAATATTCATCGTGAATTACTTGTTCTATTTCTTGATGTGATTGCTGATCATTTTGAGTACAGGGCTTTATACCAAAAATCTCCATCATCATTTGAATAGAGCCTGCCGTTGAATCGGGAATACCTTTGTCTGTTCTTTGGATCAGCTGATTAATATGAGATCTAATGAGTTTTGTTTTCTGACCTTCATAAATGTAGACGTTGTAGTTAACTACGCCCACTCGTTCCACTATTGTTCCGGGTATCCACATTTGTTTCCCATTCCTATAAATTTGAGCATATACGAGATCATTTGCTTTGAAGCTTCTCCGCTTTGCTCCATGCTTTTTGTTGAACTGTTGTTCCATTTTGACATATCGTTGTTTGTCCTTCGTATCATTTTGTGGCTTTAATAAATCGAGTGTTGTTTTGATTTTACGATTTAGAAACAATTCTGCAGGAGATTTTGAATTTTCCTTTGGATTGGATTTATATGTTTGAAGGAATGTTTCCAGTATTGTATCACTATTTCCCTCATCCTTAAGTTTTTTAATGGCTCGTTTGAAAGTTCCAACGAATCTTTCTGCTTGTCCATTTGATTGGGGGTGATATGGAGCAGTTCTTATATGATTGATAACTCTTGATTTCATGAATTCCTGGAATTGATCACTGACAAATTGTGTGCCGTTGTCAGACACTAGTGTGTCACAGTATCCGTAGCGTGAAAACATTTCCGTTAATTTTGAAATCATTGTAGTAGTTGTAATGTTTGAGACTTTGACAATCTCAGGCCATTTTGAGTAAGCATCGACAATTACAAGATAGTATTGACCATTGCATGGTCCCGCTATATCGATGTGAATTCTTTCCATTGGTCTGGATGCCAATGGCCATGACTGTAGGGTGTGTTTGACAGGTTTGGTTGATGCAAGTGCACATTTCTGACAATTTCTTACAAAGATAGCGATATCTTCATCTATCCCTGGCCAGTAAACGTGACTTCTTGCGAGTGTCTTCATACGCTCTTTACCTGGGTGTCCACGATGTAGTTGCTTTAGTATTTGCGGTCTAAGACACTCAGGTATTACGATTCTATCGTTGAACATGATGCAATCTTGAATGACACACAAACTATCTCTTCTAGAGTGGTATTGAACTAAATCTGGTGATAATTTTGAATCCCATCCTCGTCGCCAATTTGTTGGGGTCTTGGTTGGTAAAATGAGGAACACACAATTTATATTTTTATACAAAAGAACACAATGTTTATTTAAGGAAGTAAAGACTCAGACTGAAGAAAATTTTCATAAATTTCTGTATATATGTTATAACATTGAAAACTCATATTTCAATGGTATGTAGTTATATTATGTTTACAGTGAATGTTTTACAAGTGTCTACAACAGGAAAGAAGGGAAAAGAGAATTTCCGCACGGAATTTTCATTCGTGTTTGGGCTGATCATGAAATTACTGTTGTGGGGAACTCGATCTAAGAATTCCTAAAGTTTCAATAAAACCACTTCAGCCTGACCTTCGACTAATTGCAGGTAGAAAATATTAATTATCAAAATTAATTTTTAATTAATAATTTTTGAAAATATTTTAACCGACTCCTGTTTTGTGTGACACATTTCTGGCCGTGATTAAGTCTCTACACCCTCTGCAGCCATGAGGCTGATGGTATAACGCCGCCATTCATGTTTCTTGTTCGTTTTCCTAATCCCTGTCTGCAAAGTTATTTATTTTATTTATTTATTAAACAACTTTACAATAATTTGTCACGATTCAGACTTCCACAAGTCTGTCCCTATCTGAACTGCAGCACTGGCTACTTGGGGATTTGTGTGCGGCTAAAGCTCGTCGGCATTGGGGGGAGTTCGTCGCAGTCAGATGAGAAAGTAGCATCGTGGTTACTAATTCAATACGTTGAACCAGTGCTAGTTGCTTGCCATCATAATTTAAACAAAAGAAAATGGGGGTACAAATCATCATATCAAGTTTCAGTAAACAAATCACTTCTTCTCATTTCAAATCCCAAATGAACAATCCACTGTTAAATTGTAGGCTCCTTACTAATAAGGTATGATAGATGTTGCCTACTGGCTGCCCACCCTCGGTTACTACCCGCAACCTGTCCATGGTAATTCTTTGCCGATGTTTAAATTACCCCGAAAGTGTAAACAATTGATTCACCACCTCACCAAATACCCACCATCAGTTTGACCTACTCAACCATTTTGAATATACTCTCAGACATCAGGAAATATATCAATTTCAATTTTCATTTTATTTCTTATGAAAGCGTTCAAAAAAAACCTTAGGTTAATTTATAAAAAATTCATATCCTTATAATAATATAATTATACATGTAAACATTTTTGGTAGGTTTAAATATAAATTCATTAATGCATTTCTTAACGAAATCTTAGTTCAAAATTGTAAAACTGCAAACAAGAGTGAATAGACAAACCAGGGGAGACCCTATTATAGCGCTATATTGGGGTGTTCCTGTCAAAGTTTTCACAAAAAAAAAAAATCCATAAAGCAGAACTAAAACCTCGTATCGAATGAAAAATTTAGAAAAATAATCTGTCTGAAATCATTGTCTTTAATCAGATTCTTATATGTACAATTTGGTAAACTTTCGAATTTTGACACACAAATATAATTCTGAAAATCTAAAAATAACTTTTGAATGTTGACAAATTCAGATAATTTAAACAATTTTGATGTAAATCAATGTAGTTAAAAATAGGTTTAATCGTTTAAATGAATAAATAGAAATCAAGAATAGTTTGAATATTTTAAATAGTAATATTGAAAACAGGTAGATCATCGATGAATATGGGCTGCTGCTATCCAAATGGTCACTTCGACCAACAGGTCTTCATTTGGTCGCATTCGGCAACTGTGTACTTACTTCAAGAGGGTTAAGTTTGAAATGGATATTTAGTAAATCCTGTTCATGAATTCTGAGGCTGTTGGTGTATGTTGTACTGCTACGAATGATGAAAAACGACGACATTGCTTGGAAAAGCTGCTTCTGCTGATGATATGACGCTGGCAGATTTGATTATGTTGGATGTTGAAGATGATATTATTTCAAGTAGCGGTTAAACAATCAAAACATGGTCACAGAACTTGTGGCAAATTACCAACACGTCGATGCAATCACAAATTTTAGCATTAGATTTAACGTTCTTTGTACGATTTTGTTGTAAGTGAATTGAGTTGCTGTTCAAACTTTCTCTGACGTGTGGTTTGCGTTGCTGTATTTCACATCACTACAATTGATGACATTTGCAGTAGGAGCACTGTTCGTCACTTTATTTGGAATGCGAAGGTTTCTGTCTTTCTTTTTCGGTTTCTTTTATTTCACCAAATCACTGTTTATTTGCTTCTTCTTCCTTTTTAATAATACTTAAACGACACGTCACAGTCAGTATTACGTTTTATTGCAATTATTTTGGTTAATTTTTCTTTAAGTTTTGTATTATAAAACAGAGATCATTGATTGTTTTGTTTCTTCCAAAATGCTGCTTTTTTACGTATTTCAAATAGATGTTTATTTCTTCCTTTCGTTTGATGTTTCACTTGTTTTCTTTTTCATCTCAGGTTTGGTATCACAACACGACATCTCTACCTCACTGCTGTATCTTTTATTTATTTTCATTTTATCCTTCATTTATTTTCTTGTTTGTTTTGTGTCAATTTTTCTTTCTCGTTTACTTTATTTTATTTATTTTTTTTGTTTGCATTCTGCAACCAACTCACTGTCATTTTTGTATGTCTCATCTTTTCTTTCTTTTCGTTTGATTTCAACGTTGCCAACTACTAGAGAAACACTAACTTTTGTATCATTATTCTCTTCTTGAATTTTCTATGTATTTATCACTTCTTTTGATTTGTCTTTCTGCACAGAAGATCACTTTCTTGTATTTGATTTGTTTTTGCTTATTTTCTTCATTTCCTTTTGCGCGCATTTCGCCAGTCACAATTTTCACAGTTTTTTATTTGTTTTTATTTCGATTTATTTCTGGTGGTTGCAATTCTAATTGGATAGAACGAAATGTGTTCATTGTTTCATTTGTTTTTATTCTTTGTTCCGTTGGTTATGGTGATTGTCACTTGTAAGAAATGCTTTTTTGATTTTGGCACTAGCATAACTTTGCGAAATCGAGTTTCTGTTTTGTTGGTTGTTTTGTTACCGAATGCCTTTTAGGATGTATTTTCTTCGAGGGCTTTGTAACACATGATTAATTAAAACCGCACGAGAATACTGTTTTTGCTATTGTATGAGCTCGATCGTTTTTTTACGGATTGCAATATTTTTCTTTGGCTCGATTAAATAAAAATGAGAAGAAACACCAAATCGCACTTTTCACACTTTGGCTATTTAATGAAGATATTATTGTGATGCAAATACGATGTAATTTAGACGGTATAAATTCTTTTTCTGGTATTGTCCGTTCGGTTTCTTTCTTTACACCGCGAGTTTAGCTGTTGTCACCGACGTCGTTCTGCTACGGTTATCTGTGGCAGCAAAGATGTCACTTGCTGTGGTTTATTGTTGTCTGGTGGTAACAGAGAACTATTTCTCATCTCTTGCGGCGGGTTGTTAGGACTCTTTCTCCTTGCAGAAATGTTTTCTGTGGGGCTGGTCTTGCACTAATGTATGTAGATGTTATTTCCTTGGCTTAGATGGTATGCCTCTTTCCTTGTTGTGTGTGTACATCGAATATGATTGTGGTAATTTTTAACATGCCGGTGAGCATGGGATTGTTGGCTCAAAGCTGTTGCGGTCAGTGGCGTGCTTCAACGATGACGAGTGTGGCGTATGTTGGCTGCGCTAATTTTGATGCGTCTTGGGGAACTTAGACTGTCGAGGACAACGGCAAAACTGTAGAGTAAAGCAATATTGGGATTAGCATGTGGATGCTAGCGAACAATTGAGAATAACTTACGATATTTTGGGTAGCGAATCTGAATTTGGTGTAATGCAATTGTTGCAAATAAACTCAGTGGTATTATCGCAGCCTCTCAATTGACGTGCGCGTATTTTTTGAAGGTTTATTTCCACTGGCTTATTTAGTTTTCGAAGGTTTATTTGCAAATTGAAGTTTTAGTCACCAATTGTCTATACAATATTTATTCCGTGGCTACTATTATGCCATGAAGTTTGTTCCTCGGCGTTGATTTTCTTCGCAAGTCTGAAGATTTACAATCTGACGACCGATTAAATTTGGCATTTTCACACGGCACATGCCCTTTCAAAGGAGAAACACACTTTATGATTTTTTTCCACCGACCGACAACGAGCGTCTTCACACAACCACGATTCAAACAGGAAAGAATGTTAAGTTGGTCGTGATTGCTAATTTTTTGCAATTCTTCTGTTTCTCTGTTCACTATGCAAACTGCAACCAACTTCAGGTTTGCTATAATCCAATTTTTGCAGAGTCGTATGTAGTTTTGTGATTGCCATTTTGCAATTACTGGATGATGTATCGTTGATCTTTGCGACGTGACATTTCACATGACACGGTACAAATTCCAAGCCATCGGGCCAATTAAAATTAATGGTTTCTTTAACTGTGTAATTAGAATTTGATGTGTGGCCATGTTACATTAAGGCATATGCAACACAGGGTGTTTCATATGAACGAAAAATAAACAGTAATGGGACTCGTCGTTGGCTTTTCGTATATATGTTTTTTATGTGTATGGCTGACTTCCGTATCGTAATTTGCTTTTTGTGTTGTTTAAAGTTCGTCAAAATATTTCAGTTGCACACTCATGCCTTGTTCCTCGAAAATGCAACTAAATGCATCAGAAATCAAAATAATACAGGTTTGCTTTTTACGTATATATGACGTATTTTAGATGTTTTGAAATACGTAGCTTCGCAGTTGTTAAGTACAACGGCGTTAAGAAACATAATGGGGGTTATCATGAACGGCAATTCCTCGTGAATTTGTTCACTTTCTCCCTTAGGGGTAGTTTACACTATCAGCCCAATTATGAACGGCATCTCACCGTGAGTTTTCTCTTTCTCGCCTCCTCCCCTATTATAAACATCATATCGCCGTGAGTGCTGTTATGTTCTCACTCTTCCCTTATTATAAACAACAAGAGGGTAAGCAAAACTCACGTTCGTGAAAAAATTAGCTATTACAAATGTAAAAAAAGTGAGAAAAAGAGGCAAATTTGTGCTGAAATTTCTCACTACCGAAATCAAAGTGAGTTGAACAAAAAAATTTAAGTGTGGTCATTTATTTTAAAAAATACGAATATTTTGTATCTGTAATGATAATTAATTGTATTTTAGGTTGAAAGCAACAAAAAATAATTAGAAATTTTTTATGTTTTGAGGTTATTGTTGACCTTTGGACGCTTTTTTCTTTGGTTTTAATTTCGGCTTGAGAATTAAATTTTTTTTGTTTTTATTCTTATAAAAAGAAAGAAATATCATTGTTATTATAAATTTCTACCATATTGTTTATAGTTGCATAAAACAAATGTTCTTGTTTTTGAAAGCCAATCCCTGAGAATGACCATCAAAGATGGTTGAAATATTGGAAATGGAATATTTTTAATCGCAATATGTTTTCGACAAAAACAAATATTAGGACATTTACCGCTAACATTTTTTCAGAGTTCTTTACGAATTCGGTCTGAATCTCTGAATTCTTTCAGAATTTGGTACAAAATTGGATCTAACTTCAGTTCCAAGAATGGGATGTAACTATCCACTGAAGTTAAATGACTAGGTTTGGCATCGCACCTTTAAAAGACGAAGAGTGCTATGCATGGTGCTATCAACATTTGCCCTATAAGAATTTAGACGACTGCAATATCCCGAGTATAGTTGAGCAAAAACTACTCTGGTTTGTGGTGGACTTTATTCACACTATATTTGTTTACATTAGAAACTGCGACTATGTGAAAGCTATACAAACCTACTTGAAATGCTTGTTGAGCAAGGGGTTCTCTCCTGTATCGTTGGGCTTTCCTCTCTAGAAAGTGAAGATCATTCTTGATGGACCTAGTGTGTCGGGCCAACCTACTAGATGGTGATTGGGAAAAATGGGTGCTGGTGCTAAAAAGATGACATGTCCAATCACTTGCCCTCAAGCTTGAATAGAATCAAATATTTTGATGGAATATAAGTCCAGACCGTTGCCCCAAAAAGATCCAAACCATTTTGAGATCTTAATCACGTCATCGTCGATAACCCAGTGGAATGGTATCTACACCAAGCAATTTCCTGGAATAGTATTTTAAGTACCGGTTGTTATATGCCATGAACAAAAAAAAATTGGAATTACAATTGAAATTTATTGAAATTGTATTTAAAATTCATTAAATTGGTTTAAGTGTTGAAGAAAGCATTAGGAATTATACTTAGCATTCATAGAATTGGTTCTTATACTGGAGAAAATATCGGATGTTTCACGAATTGTATTTACAATTCTTGGAATTGGCTAAATGCTGAACCTCATTTGAACCAATCATTGATCTCCTGTGATGTCCTAACATCGCTGGTACAGCTTCCATTCCATTTCCTTGGTATTCCTCAGAACTTGCCATTTCTGTTATCACCCATAATGCAACATTAAACATTTACGGAACAAATTTCCTTTACCGACCCTTCGCAGAAAAAATACAAAAATTTTGTTTTAAATCGAAAGTATTCTTAAGTAGCCGGCCTTCGGCCGGGGATTTAAGACTTTCTCCTATGGACAGGAGCGAATTTCGGCTACGCGAACAAACTTTTTTTAAATCGTAAATTTTTTCCCAAGTAAACAAGGGAATTTTCGGAACTTCTGAGGCCTTTATCTCGGTAAGTATACATTTCCCCAACAAAAGAAATACATTGTTGGAATCGGCATGAAAAGCACTATCTGTGGTAATTTTTTCATAATTTTCTGCGGTGGGTCGGTAAAGCAAAGATATGCCACATTTACTTATTGTAGCCATTTATGGTCTGTTCCTTTACTTCTGAAAATGGTAAAACCGGCAAAAGTAGTAAAAGTTGAAAACTGCTCCCATATGAATTGTATTGTGTCTGAAGTAAAGGAACGCTTTTCGAGTAAAAAGTTGTAAAACTTGAAGATTCTTGAACGTAAAGGAACAGGGCTTTAATGACGTTTTTAAACGACATTTGTTCACTTTTTTACGATTTTCCAATAAATTTCACGAATTCTTCAGTGTAAATAAACAATTTTCACATATCTGTCAAAACAAAAGAACAGCTGTTACAGATGTTGCCATGTTGTTTCAATGTTGTATTTTCTTTTACCAATATTCATGTTCTTTTATAGTGGATTTTTAATAACCGACATTTTTCTTGCTAGAAATGTTTATTAATTTGAAAATTTATTTACTTTTTATGCAAAAAATAAGAATTTAATAATCCCAAAGTTATTTGTGCAAAAAATGACGGTATGGTAACACAAATTATTATTTCAAGGGTTCACAAGTCGCGCCGTTATTTTCCATTTCCCGACTTGTCAACCCTTGTTCACTTTTTGTGCTCCTCCCTGCCCAATCGTAATAGCTCGAGCAGGTGAAAGTGAACTGCAACTCACTTGTGAGTAGCTCCCTACGTGAAGATTCATAATCGCTATGTATATGTAAATGTCATATGACATGAAATTTTCCATCGTTATATATTCGCTAATATGTGCAATATTGGAGATTTTCCTTACGCCATTTACTCTGTGCGTCCACACCAGCACAAATGTAAAAAACTACGTCTCCACATTGCCTCCGTGGGTAGATATGGAATATTTTTATTTCGTGTTATATGACATTTACATATAGTGTAAACTACCCCTTAAGTTGCAAAGGCGGAAAGACAAAACTCAGGGGGAAATTTCATTCATGATAACTCCCAATACTTCATACATTTGCAGTAATTTTCCAAGCAACTGACGATACGGAAGTCAACCTATTTTGTAACTTTGGGTATACTAATCCACACACCAGCTTATGTCATACACGTGAAAAACATATAGTGTAATTAATGTAGCCATTATATAAGAAAATGTACATTTTTTAATTACCTTTACTTTGAAAACGTTTTTAATCGATTCCCCATTTATTCTCTTTTTAATTGTAGAATCCACATCGTGCTTCATTTGTCGAGCCACAATATGATACCTGCTGTCAAGGACATGCCACGGCACTGCTTATAGATAAATTTTCACGTTTCTTTTTTCCATTTTCATTTCTTATATTGAATATTGTGTATTGGACAACGTTTCTGTAATACAAAAACGATTTAATTTATTAAATTATCAGCTACATAAACAAAAAAATTACAAACACAAACACAGCATGTGCAATTACATACATACCTTATGAAGTAATTGAAAATTAAACCGGAAAAAACATTTGTTTTAAAAATGTAAATAATTACAAATTCATGACATCATTGATCGGAGAAGAATTACTTCATATTTTGTTTGTTTATTTTTTTAATTTTTTTATTTGTTTATTTTACTATATCAAGGGATGTTGTAATAGTAAAAAAAGAACTTATTTGCAAAAACACGGGAAGAAAACTAAATGATAATGATATATAGTTATGTATATTTCTTTAACCGATTCTTTGGCATAACATCGAGTATAAAGTTATTTTTTATAAAAAAAAATGAAAACTAATAATTATAATAATAGATGGGGGGGATAAACAAATATATTTACTATAGTAATTATTATGATAATAATAAAGAACAATACATTTAAATTAATTGTATATACTCCATTTGTTTGTTTTTGCTATAATAGATAAACAAATACATACGTATATTCTGATTTTTTCCTGTGGTAAGGGGGGGAGGGGTTTTATTATTAGAGGAGGAAGAGAGTATGATGCAAGGTCGGGGGGTAGGTTAAAGATTAATCACATTCAATAAGTTAATGGGTTAAGGTAGTTATGAGTTTTTATATATGTATATTTTTTTGTTTTCATTTTCAAGTTAAGCTTTTCTTTTCAGCTTTGTTATAACAAAATCTCTAGCTTAGTTGTTGCCTTTAGCAAAGAAAAAAAAAAAAATAAACAATTAATAATTCCTAGTCCATTATGTGCTGTATTCTTAACTAAATAGTTTTTAATAATATACAAAATTCTAAAAACTAGAATTATGCCGAAAAAAGATAAACAATACCTAAAGGAGGGATATGAATCAATATTTTCAAGACTTTTTTTGTAAAAAGAAAACAAAGTAAAAAAAGAAAAACAGTTTAACAAGTCGCTTTTCTATTCGTTACTACAGTATTTAATAATAATTAAAAATATAAATACACACATTTTTTGCATATTGCAGCAATTTATAAAAAAGAAATGCTTCGGTTTCTTTGTTTGATTATACACAATATTATCCTTTGTTGTTGTTGATTTTTTGTAAGGAAGGCAAACAATTTGTTTAAATTAGTAAAACAAAAACGAAATGTAACAAAATGATTTTTTTTTCGTTTTTCCTTTGTTAATAATTTGTATAAATACTTGGCTAAATATTTTTTTCTACGACATTCATTTTTGTTTTTAATAGAATATTTTAGAGGGATAGTTTGTATAGATGATATACTATTCCTTATCCGCATCTCTATTGCAAGCACGCTTGAATTTTTTCTATCCATTCTTGGGCCAAATTTGCATTCATGGCATATAGATTGTAAGTTCGCCGCGAGGTTTTCAGCTGGAAAAAGGAAGGGAAGAATAATCGCAAGAGTTGTAATTAGTATTAATAAAAGCAGTATAGATAATCCTAATATCACTATTAGGACGATAACACTGTGCAACATTTTTAAGGTGATCTTGTGCAAACAATTCGATCTGAGGATTTTTTGAAAGTACAGACCCAAACGACAAGAAACCCTAGTTGGGTTTTGTTGTGTCAGATCCAGCTCGGATTTTATGGCCCCATCCAAACCTGGTTAAATATTGAGTTTTGAAAGAAATTCAGGGCTATATCTCTGAAACCAATGCGAATCTTCTTCTGACCTCTGAAGCAAATTTGTAGATAAGAACAAGAATAAAATATTTGAAGAAATAATGAACTCGAAAAACTACATTTATTGCCTCAAATTTCAAAATATATGCAAAAATTCCACAATTTTTATACATTTCACACCGTATCTCCAAAACCGTTAATATTTTCTGAATATTTTCTTTTGCAAAAATATTCCCTGGAATGTAATACACAACTCTTCAGAACATGTTATTGTTGTAAAATGCCTCTATGCCTCTATTTTCAGTACATTTTTCAACGACCATTTAATAAAAATGTCAATAATAGGTGTGTCTTTTTACGTGATAATTTGTAATAATTATTACGAAATGTTACTAAATGCTGTCTTTTTACACAAAAGTTCAGTAAAAGAGAGCGAAGTGAGAGAACAATTTTGACAGTTGTTTGCTGAGAAATTGCTAAAAGTTGCTGATAGAATTTTTCTTAGCAACATTTAGCAAGTTCGATCAGCTGTTTTTTAATCATCTGCTAATGGTCAGATGCTCAATGTTTATCTTATTTTTGTGGAAAAATACTGTAAATATTACGATTCAGCTATATTTATTGATTGTTTTATTAATATATTAATTATTTTTTATTTATTTTGGTAAAAATTGAAGAACTTTTTCATTGCTTTGGAGTTAGTTTTTCTTTCATGCATTGGCGCCAATGTTTTTGTTTTGGTTATCAACTGTTATCTTGCTAAAGTTTACTAAATGCTGTCTTTTTACTTTCTTCTCTATTTTCGTATCAAAGAGTAAAATCTCTCTTACTCTCTGAAAAGAAGTTACTGAATAATTATTACTGAAAAAGTAAAAAGACACAACTATTGTAGTGAAATCCAAAATATGAGAATAAACTGTTGGTGTGAACTGTGTTTGAAATACGTGTTGTAAAAGATATGATACAAAATACCGCTGAAACAACATGAAGTAAGCATTTTAGAGTTTCAGAATGTTCTAAAGAATTGTTGAGAACATTATTTGGAAGATTTTTGCAAAAGTTTACTTGGTTCAACTCCCAATAGTTTAGCCGATACTGACCAGAATATCAGCAATTATTTAAAATTTTCTATATTTTATAGATTTTGATGCCATAGATGGAGTTTTTCCTATATGGTCTGTTCAAAGGATAAGTTCTACTAGTTCAGGGCTACAATATTGCCTAAGACAGCAAGGCCAAAGTCCTAACCGTTTCTGAGATAAAGGCCCGATAAATGCAAAAAAGTGTAATTTTAGCCCGGTTTAGATGCGGCCATAAAATACGAACTGGATCTGACAGGACAAAACCCTACAGGGTTTTTGTAGTCTAAATATGTACTATCAAAAAATGCACACTAGAAGGTGTTTGCATTTTCAGTGTTGCATAGTGTAATACAACCAACGTTTGAATAAACGTTAAAAATAATAAAGAAAAAATCGAAATTTGTTGCCCTTTGTATTTTATTCTTTTACCAGAAATGACACAAAACTTTACTCCAATTTTGATTGTGTTTGCGGCTTTATTGTAGTGATTTGTCAAAATTTGATGTGTGGCCATGTAAGTTTAAAACAAATACAACACAGGGTGTTTCATAGAAACGATAAATAAACAGCCGTTTTTGTGATGTGATTCGTCGTTGTGATTCCGTTGTTTTAGTTAGAAGTTTTTTGGTCTTTTTGTCGTGATTTATTAGATTAAGCGAAGAAAGTAAGGCGACAGTGGAACACAAAACATACGATTTGGCTATAAATTATATGCTGAGTATATCTTGAAGTACCCTCGTTAAAAACATTTTTATAAAACTTTAATGCGCAGATTTATCGCTCATGTCCTGAATTTGTAGCCAAACAAGTCGGGGAATGCCACACCAGATGGATCCGAAACCAAACATAGGCCTTAAGCAATTATAGTGTGAATAAAGTCTTCGAAATATATCCCCCATCTATTGCAGTTGAGGAGCGTCAGCTGCCACGACGAACTAGAGTAGTTTTGGCTCAACTACGCTCGGGATATTGCAGTCGCCTAAATTCTTATTGGGCGGAAAGCGACCACTCCGTGCAAGACATCTGCCCAGTATGTGGCATGGGCCTGCACGACACAAAACACCTTTTCAACTGCCCAGCCAAACGTACTCATCTAACTCCAGTGGATCTGTGGTTACATCCCATCGAAGCAGCCACTTTCCTGGAACTGGAGATAGACCCAGAGCCAGATTGAACAGAAGAACGAACAAACAAACATAACAAACACTGTTACAACAACAACAAACCAAACATGGGCTGTTTTTCAAACACAAATCCTTTACTCCAGAAGTCTACAGAGTAAGTACCTAATTGATTTTCTGCTCATTTTTCGGCTTAAGATGAGTTTAAGCATTAAGCTCGGATCGATACCAAATTTTTTCCACAGGTAGGTCTCGTTACCCTGATCACAAACATATATAACATTTTTTGCGGAAGTCCATACTTCTCGAGATATGGGCCTCCGAAGTTCAGAAAATTCCCTTGTTAAATGTCGGCTACTTAGAGAAAAATTTTAATTTAAAAGAAAATGTTGCTCCCGTTCCCTAGATTCGCTCCTGTCCATAGCAGAAAGTCTTAAATCCCCGGCCGAAGGCCGGCTATATAAAAAAATTATAATTTTTTCCGAGCTTAATGCTTAAACTCAACTTGCTCCCATTTTTCTTAAAACATTTCATGATTATTATACCCTCAGCCTTTTGGATAAGGAGGGTATATGTGCTTTGAATCTATCAAATCTATGTGCCATTCAAATAATGATTTCGAAGTCAAAGTGTGTTGACACATCTGTTGTTATATTTATGTCTTTGTATTTATCATCGCGAATGTAGATGAACCAAAACTACTCTGGTTTGTTGTTGCAACAGTATATTTAGTATATGTTTGTAAGTTCATTTTCCCGCTTAATCTGGCTCAGGATCTGTCTCCAGTTCGAGAAATGTGGCTGCTTCGATGAGATGTAATTAGATATCTACTGGAGTTAGTTGAGTAGGATTAACAGGGCAGTTGAAAAGATGATGTGTGTTGTGCGGGCCTGTGTCGCATGATGGACAGATGTTTAACAAGTTTCTACAATCCATGCCCTATAGGAATTCAGACGGCTGCACCATTCCGAGCGTAGTGAGCCAAAACTAATCTGGTTTGTCGTTGTTGTTGTAACAGTGTTTTTGTTATGTTTATTTGTTCGTTCCTCTGTTCAATCTGGCTCTGGGTCTATCTCCAGTTCAAGAAAAGTGGCTGCTTCGATGGAATGTAGCCATAGATCCACTGGAGTTAGATGGGTAGGTTTGGCGGGGCCGTTAAAAAGGTGTTGTGTGTCGTGCGGGCCCATGCCGCATACTGGGCATATGTCTTGCACGGCGCGATCGATTTCCGCCCAATACGAATTTAGGCGACTGCAATATCCCGAGCGTAGTTGAGCCAAAACTACTCTAGTTTGTCGTGGCAGCTGACGTTCCTCAGCTGCGATAGATTTTGGATGTATTTCGAGGACTTTATTCACACTATATTTGCTTATGGCCTTAGAAACTGCATCCGTGTGAATACTATTTAAACCTGCTTGGTATGCTTGTTGATCTAGGGGTTCTCTCCTGTATCGTTGGACCTCTCCCTCTAGAGCATGGATATCCTTCCTGATCTCCCTGAATGGGCCGGGCCTACCCACAAGATGGTGATTGAGATGGCTCACACGATAACATCCAAGCAGGTACTGCAACGAAAGCATCTCATTGTGTTGCTTTACAGGAAGAATTTTTGCCTCCTCATGTAGATGGTCCACTGAAGATTTGAGGAGGCAGCCTGTCGCTGTTCTCAGGGCGGCATTCTGGCAAGTTTGAATCTTTTTCCAGTTCGAATCACACAATCTCGGGGACCAGACTGGAGCCGCATAGCTTACCACAGACCGACCTATCGCGTTATACGTGGCCAACAAGGTTTCTTTATCTGCACCCCAAGTGCTGCCGGCCAGGGACTTGAGGACCTTGTTCCTACTTTTCAACTTGTCGCAGATAGCTGTGGCGTGTGCGCACGACGTGACTGTTGTCAGGGGTTCAATCACCATCTTGTGATTAATATGACCCTTACGGTTTCGCCCGAACCGTAACGGAAGAATTTTCGATGGTCGCATGAGGACATCAGGAAGCACCCTGTTGCAGTTCTCAGGGCGGCATTCTGTCAGGTTTGAATATTTTTCCATCGCGTTGCACTTATATTCGCAGCATTGCTTACCACAAACCGACCTATCGCGATATATATGGTGCTGCAGGCTAGGGAATTGATGATATTGGTCCCTACACCTCCTAAACCGTAGATTTAGTAATGGATATTTGCATATTCCTCACGTGGAATAAGGTGGTAAGATCAGATGTCACAAATGACATCAGGAAGGTACCTGAGCCAAGATCGTACAAACATCCGCATACGTTACGATCTAAATGCCGTCTTAAAGGGGTGGAATACAGGAAAGGTAGAGGTTAACCGGTTCCGAAGCTATTACCCCACTCCCTGTTTTACTCTACGGGACTTGGATTTCTTATTCCTGAATTCCACTTATTCTTAAAATCCTCGCACGACTGGCGTCCACACGTTCTAACATGGTCGGAGGGTTGCCTGCTCGATTCCCTCCAACAATGCGGAGTGGTTGAGAGTATCAAAGGCTTTCGATAAATCAAGCTCCACCATCACTGTTCTATCGCACAACTTGCTCTGGATGAGTCCTCAACTAATTTGTGTGTAGATGGCGAGCAGCGCTGTTGTCGTGTTGTAATGCTTACAAAATCCATGGCGATGATCGGCAACTGGATAACTATTCCTGACCTGAGGAGAGTGGTACAGGCTCAAGAATCTTTGCTACGGGTGACAAAAGCGAAATCGATTGGTATGATTCACCTTTGCTGCCATCCCTGTCTGACTTCAGTACCATTAGGGACCACCCTGAACTTTTTTTGCAGACTTCGGACTAGCGACAGTTGAATACTTTTGTGAGATACTTGGCTCACGCCGCATCCAGCTGTCACATAATTTCCATGGAGATTCCATCAGAGCACAGCGCTTTGGATAATTTTGCGTTTATGATGGCATTCGCAACATCACTAATTTTAAATTGTGGTGGTTTCTTCCCGGCAGGAAGAGATCTATTGCGACGTAGTACTCTTCTCTTCTCCTTGTCAATGCCGGTGTGCTCGACAAACTGTCGATCAAAATAACTTACGCTCATCTTCGGATCAGTCATCGTAACGTCGACAAACGTGACTGAGGTTCTATCTTCCTTCTGTCCATGCTTCGAGAGTGACTTAATTGTTGTTTCCAATTCACTTATTCCTGCTCCAATATTGCAACTATTGAGATAATCTACACGATTACTCCGATTCCACTGTTAATTTCCAATGTGTTTTCCTTAACTTTGGGGTTGCCACGATGAAACTCATTTGCTAAACTTGTCACCTATGCTGGGAAGAGTGGTCTCACTTCGGGTATTTGACCAGCGGCTGCAACAGTGATAATGTCTCGCAACGTCCTTTCCGCTACCCGAACATCAGAAGAGTTAGGCAGATCTCTGAAGCGGTGATTAATGAACACTCTGAAACTAGACCAATTAGCTTTCACATGAATGATGAAAGTGCAGCGTTCAGATGCTGATGGCCGAGGCGCCGCCTCGACAGTGATATTCTTCCTAAATCCAGCTTTTTCCTCGATCTTAATTTGGAGTCCTTTGTGATTAAATTGCCAAAATGATGAATTTTCAGGGATTGGAACAGCAAGGACTGGTGTTAAGTGCTGCGTATTCTGATGACTTACAGGGGGCTGTGTTCTTGCAGCATGCAGCAACATAGACATTATCGTAGTCTTTCACATGGACTAGTCCGAGTCCAGAGCAATCCCTGAGATGCACTCACTCCCGGTATCTATTGCATCTCACGGAAGTTTGAGTGTGGTGGGTGCAGATGTGACAAACCGAACACATCCGTATTGGTCTTGGGTTTTCCTCCTTCCCCGCACGGTTATTACCAAGGACCATATGACCCAACTAATGATGTACATAAAGTCCCTAATGTTTATCTTTTTAATCTAAGTTCAGAAGATCATAACCTCACTTTTGAACGTTAAAACTAGGTGTTTTCTCTGAGATTTAAATAAAATTATTATTATAAAAAAAAGTACTTACATCGAAAAATCCTTTCTCATCCACACGTTTTGTGCCAATTTGTGTTGGTTGTGCTGCTGTAACACTCTGAACTTCTGCCAAATCTAAAATGTAAAGAAAAAAGTTTGCGAAATAATTTTTTTTTGAAGGCCAAAAAACCATGGGATTGTTAAGATCAGAAGAAAAGGCTTCCTTGTAGGCAACAATTAAAAGTCCAATTAGTCTTCTAATAGGACAAAAGTCGGAGGTCTTAAATCTCAATTAAGATAAGCATTTTTAGTAATTGTGTGGGAAATGCCAAGTAGAAGTAGAACTATAAATTCCGTGGAAAGATCGAACACCGTTTACGCGAAGAAAATCCTTCACACATTCTTAGTTAGAAGATTAAACGTTTTTAGGATTTTTTCATAGTTGCAATATGTAGGGTACATTTGGGAAGCTTCGCCACTGGTGTCACTTTGCCAGCTATGCTACATAAAGATTTTCCAAAGGATAGTTATGGCTTTACCAAAGATCTAAAATTTTTCTTTGACGATCTTTACATGCATAAATAAGATCGACGGTGGCGAAGACACTCCAGTAGCGAAGCTGCCCCATGTTACCCTTATAACCTGATCCTCTGATCCTCTTTCTTTTCTCACAAAATACCAAATAATCCGCACAATTCTATAACTCAGTCACCGCCGGAAATGCGATGTCCTGATTTTCGAGATTATACCGTACATATTTTTTAACTCACCTATAACTCCTTTACATGTTGAATCCTCAACCGAGTCATAATAACGCAATTGATGTTTTATGGAATCCAAGACAAACCAACGTTGTTTCCAATTCTTTAACAAGGCACCGCGTTTGTAAAGATGTCTGCAAAATAAAAATTTAAATTTTGTATATATTAAAAAATAAAACATCTTTCTTCCTCCCTCGCACTCACCCCTCATGTGTACGATTTTCAGCAACATTACTACTAAACTGATTATAAAAATGATGTGATGAGGTGCGTGCAGTCGTCGCTGCACTTGATGCTATGCTGGCTGTATCGCCTTGTGATATATTAACGTTGGGCGGTACAACACCCTCGACAGCTTTATATTTTGTGCAATTTTTCAGTGATAATTCAGTACAACGTTCATGATAGGAATTGCCGCAATCCATGCAGCGATAGCCCACAGGGCCCCATAATAATTTTGTGCAATGATTACAATTGGTGGGTGTGGTATAGGGATGTTTTTCGAAGCGATGAGGATGGAAGAATTTCTCTTGATAACCCGACAGGCGTCCTTTCATAATAATTTCGAGTGTGGAACGTTTGTGTTGTAGCTTGCCTTGATAGAATAGGCTGTTGAGCGATGGTTTACGTTCGATGCGTTCAACCTGGGGTACATCTAGACTCGACCAAACTTGTTGCCATTTTTGTGGTAAGTGGCCACGTTCAGTTTCGGCTTGTTTCACTTCGCTTAGCAGGCAAACAAAGGTATTGGGATCCGATTTCTCAATGTTGTCATAGCCCGCGGAAATGACAATACGTTTACCCTTCATTTCGGATAAATCCAATTCATCATCGGCACTTGTTACCTCTAGATCATAGGGTGGTCCCTGAGCCAATTCTTCATTGGTATAATAAGACCACAGATCCAAGGCAGCGGCACAACTTTGTGGCCTCAAAACATCATCGTGCATGTAATAGATGAAATTGTAGAATATCTGGGATTTGGAGTGTTGTCGTTCGATATAATCGAAAATGGAGTGGCCAATGCGATTGAAGTTCACCAAGGTTTTGCTACGCATATCCACGGGGTATACACCAGACTCATCATCGGAACCATTGTTACCTATTTTGAATTTTCAAAAGAGAAATAAATAAACAAAACGTTAAAATTACAACTCTCCCAAAGGGAAATCTTACATTTATTACTTAGCAAATGTTTACTGGTCGATATGGAGCCACGTTTATCCTCCACTGCTGTTATGCCCATATCAAATCGCTCCACTTCACAGTCAAATAGGAATGTTCGAAAACGACAGGACACCGTGTGATAGGCCAGGAAACGTAAATAGAATTCATTGAATTCAAATGCCATGGGGAATTGTTTGTGTATCTGATAGACCCCATCCAGGAATTGCAAGAATGTGGGGGCAAATGCAATATTTGAACTATTGTGTGAAGGTTTCAAGTGACTGCGATGAGCAAAACGATGACCAAAGGCAATCCATTCCTTTTCCACCAGAACACGAAAACCATCGATGGTCCTATAGTAGGGATCCAAACACAGTTGCGCCAAGGCAGATATTTGAGCTGTTATATCCCAGCCATCTTCCAGAGATAGCATAACACTAGCCTCTTGTAAATCTATGAGATCTACCACAGCTCCAGACAACTGTAATAGCGAAGAGATTTGTTGCAACCAATCCGACTGTTCAATGTTCTTGGCAAAAGTTTGATCTGTTTCATTGGTAATGTTAGAGGGAAGACAGGCTCTCATAAGCTTTTTGAAAGCAATACGTGAATGTCGAATATCGGGATAATCGACGGGTATAAATTCTGCTCCCAAGTCGGCATTTACACTTGACTTCGTTTGTGATTTTTCACCCAAGACATATAATCTTATCTTCCTATAGGCTGAGGCACTGCTTGATACAGCCGAGGAGTTCTTAATGGTACCACTTTTTTGCTTGCCATCATGTCCACCACCCGACATGCCAGACTTATTTTTTCTACTTACTTCAGGAGTCAATGATGTGTTCAAGTAGTGCAAATCATCCACTGCTGAGGTGTTCAGGAGCAAAGAATTCATAGACAAATTCATGCCGGTCAAATTGTAATGGGCCAAAGACATACTCGGCTTCGGCATGGTATTTATCAAGGCCATAAAATATTTATCCTGCTCATGATAATGGGCCATATCATTTGAGGTGCTATTCGAACCGGTGGTGCTGTTTTTAAGCATGCCTATCACAGATTTACTATGGGGCAAGGCTCCCCTTATTAGCAGGGCACCGTTGCGATGACGCCAGGTGGCCACGGGTATCCGCTGGCTTTTATAACAACGTCCCAAGTGCGTTAAGGCAGCATCGTGCACCTGCAGAGGGGCCACAAATATTGCCGGATAAGAACGGCACATGCTATAATTCGAATTTACAGCTGTTATGCGAAAACCATTATGGGCATCTTCAAAACCCAAACGCTTCCAATCCCGTACATAGTTACGTTCACGCATACGTTCAATGTCCTTGGCGGTGGCAATGCGTGGCAAAGTTTCATTATTCGACTCAAATTCATCATCTTCCAATTCATCATTTTGGGAATGTGTTTCCAGGGCATCCACCGAAGCTACCATTGTATCAAAATCTACCGCCGACGTTACCAATTTCCTTTTGGTGGTGGTGAACTTTTGCTTCAGTCCTGCCTTTTTGGCCGTTCGCATTAGGGTTTTCTTGGCAAAACCTTTAAGGGTGGAATACTTTTCCTTGGCCTTAAGTGGCACAGTGCCATGTATAATGGTGCCATATGATTGGAAGGCAAAATGTTCAAATTCATCAATGGGGTGGCGTGCCTTATTCAGTATCTTACGGAAAGTTTCAATCATTTCGGGTGTCACCTCTGAATCGAAGGCCACTTTCATCAACTGAAATGTACTTGATCTCAATTGTAATCCTTCGGGCAGCGTTTGATCCAAGTGAGCCAAATATAACACGGAAATTTTCTTCTCCTTCAGCAGCGATGAAATGGGAAATGCTCGAATTATTGTCTGTTCACAGGCCAAAGGATCACATGGATTTCCTTTGAATATAATACGATAATTGGTGAGAAACAACGCCCCCTCGGCGGGTATCAGACATTGGGTATCATCTTCCCTACCATCAGCCATTAGGAAACACCGTAGATGGTCTGTGACAATTTCTTCACCTGGCAATAGGCATGGAGTTTGGATTTTTGGTTTCTGTACATGTGGATGTCGTTTGGATTCTAAATATACCGATTCCAGAGATTCAATATGCATATGTACCACACCGGGTACCATATCGTGTAAATTGCGTATATGATCTGAGGTAACACCACCCTCCGTACAGACACGATCAATAAAACGTGACACAATTTTGCCCACAGCAACTCCCACCTCAGAGGCATCATTTTCCTCGAAACCCTCGTCGGAGTGTTCACTTAGGGAGCCCATAATACTGAAAAGAAAGAATATGGGCAAATCAGTCATAACCTAAAATTTGCAACATAACCTCAAAGTGTGAAATTTTAAAATAAACACTTAAAGACGTTTCTTGATCTATGATAGATGGAAGATCCCTTGAAGAAGTGTTCTATAGATAGCAGACGCCTCCAAGAAGCGTTCTATAGATAGAAGACCCATTCTATGGACAGAAGACCCCTCCAAGAGTGGTTCTATAGATAGAAGACTCCTCAAAGAGATCTTATATACATAGAAGATCCCTCAAAGAGATCTTATATACATAGAAGATCCCTCAAAAAGGTCTTCTACAGATAGAATATCCCTCCACGAGGTCTTCAGATAGAAACCCCATCCAAGAGGGGTTCTATAGGAAGAATACTGCTTCAACAGACCTTCTATATACAGAAGACCCCTCCAAGTGGGGTTCCATAGGTAGAATACCACTTCAGGAAGGGTTCTATATACAGAAGACACGTCTAAGAGAGGTTCGATAGATAGAGGACAACTCCAAGAGGTTTCCTATAAATAGAAGACCCCTCCAAGAGGTATTCTATAGACACAAGACCCTCCAACAGGTCTTGTAAAGGTAGACGACCCCTCCAAGAGTTTTTTTACAGAGAACCCCTCCAAGAAGGGTTATGTAGATAAAATACCTCTCAAAGAAGGTTTCTGTAGATATAAGACCTGTCCAAGAAGGGTTCTATAGATAGAAGACCTGTCCAAGAAGGGTTATGTAGATAAAATACCTCTCCAAGAAGGTTTCTGTAGATAGAAGACCTGTCCAAGAAGGGTTCTATAGATAGAAGACCTGTCCAAGAAGGGTTCTATAGATAGAAGACTTCTTCCAGAAGGATTCTATAGATAGAAACCCCTTACAAGAGGTCTTTTATAGATAGAAGAGCCTTCCAAGAGGTTTTCTATATATTGAAGACCCTTCTAAGGTGTCTTTTATAGATAGACGAACGCTCCAAGAGCTCTTCTATAGGCATAAGTCCTCGCTAGGTCTTCTTTACATAGAAAACCCATCCAATAGGGGTTATGTAGATAACAGACCGTTCCAAGAGGTGTTCTGTAGATAGAAGACCCCTCACGAGGTCTCCTATAGATAGAAAACCCCTCCAAGAGGTCTTCTATAGATAGACGACCCCTACAAGAGATCTTCCATAGATAGACGACCCCTCCATGAGGTCTTTTACAGATGGAATACCCCTTCAAGAGTGGTTCTATAGATATAGGACAACTCCATGGGTTCTTCTATAAATAAAAGACCACTCCATGGGGTCTTCTATAAATAAAAGACCTCTCCAAGCGGTCTTCTATAAGATACAAGACCCTCCAAGATGTCTTGTGCAGATAGATGAACCTCCCAAGAGGTCTTTTTGGGCAGAAGACTGCTTCGAGATATCTTCTGTACATTGAAGACTCCACTAAGAGAGAACCCTTCGTAGAGGTTTTCTATAGATAGAAGAGGCCTTAAATAGGTCTTCTATATATTAAAACCCCTTCCAAGTTGTTTTTTGTAGATAGAAGAGCCTTCCAAGGGGTCTTCTATATATACATAGAACAGCCCTGCAAGAGGTCTTCTATAGAAAGAAGACCATAATTAAAAAATAATAATTAAAAAAAAATCTTAACTCACCTATTGGATACACTTTGATTATCATCAAATCGAAACGTTTGCTTTGGCTTCTGTCCCACAGCATTTACATCGGGTGGTATTAGCAGCGAAACCATTCGATTCGAATAGTGAATGGCCTGACTGTAAAGTGTTGACTCTTCCGATTGAGCCAATTCCTTCTTCTTTTCTTCCTCAATGGTGGGTGCTTTTCGCATTTGCTCCGCGGTTATTTCCAAAGCAGTTGGTTCTTCCAGCGGCACATCGTCCAATACACAATTCGATTCTTTGTTATTTTCATTTGCTCTACGATGCTGCATATACAAAGCCTTGATGTGAGTTTGTACATCTTGATAAAATGTAGATTCCCAAAATTGTAAATTTTTCCATATACTATGATCCTGTATACAGGTATAGGCAAATTGTATGATGCCCGTTGAAAGTTTACGACAAAATATTGTGGACATAGGCAGCAGAGCAGCAGCCACGGTATACTCATCAATGCCGGTGGAATTTTGCAAGGTTTTGTTCATAAATTTAATGACCAAATCAAATTGTTGATGATCCAACACCGCCTTATTGCCACGAACATAACCGAATAGTTCACGACAGAAAATCAGTCGGGCGTCACGATGTTTTAGTGTCCGTGTAACGGCTGGTACCAGCTTTCGAGCATCGGCAATTTTATTCTCAAAAATATAGGCTACACAGGTTTTTAAAACCTCTAAACGTCTAGCGGAATTCAATAGATTAGGTCTTACATCTAAAACTTCGGGTAGGCGAGGTCCCATGGGTATAATGCGATTTTGATTGCGTTGTGATGTCAAGCGAGGTTGTAGGCAATTTTTCCTTATGCCATCGTTTATAATCATTTCTACCTTTTCGGGATTCAAGCGAGGAAAAGCAGGCTGGTGTATGCGATGTGAGGCACCCTCGGGAGGCCGTAATACTTTTTGCACATACATTTGTTGACTGGGGTTTTCGTTTTCGTACAAAACCTTACCCAATTCGGCAATGTGTATCTGCAGTAGACTTTTATTATTTGCCTCAGATTTAAGCAATTCATTCATTGTGCTATACAATTCGTCCCAGGCATCGGAAGGCCTCCAGGGTGGGCCACGTTCATTTACAAAAGTCGTAAAGAACATACTGTCCAGCACACGAAAGAGAAATTCACTTTCAATCAAATCTCTGGCACCCAAAAATCCAGCTTTATGAAAGGTTATGACCGGTTTGGGATGGATGCGTATTAGCGTTAGGCATGAACGATATCCCTGTAGCAATTGGGCAAATAGACGCATAAATATCGCCCTCAGTTCCTTGTCAATTATTGCCTCAGTTTTTGGATAATTTGTGGGTTTCTCCTGTGATGGAAATGCCAAATCAGCCTGTGATAAATTTGGAAATAATATCATGGTGAGTAGCTCTTGGGTTTGTTCCCACAGTGGTGAAGGTAATACGGGTACTGGTGGTGTTAGTGTGGGTGGTATTGTCACCAGGCCACCATCTAAATCGACGACAATAACATCTAGCAATTCATTGATTTCCGTTTGCAGGGAGCTATGGATGCCCATTATAAAGGGCGTGGGTGTTGAGAGAACCTCCGACAATGGTGCTGGCAATATTGGTATATATACGTGTGTATAACGAAACGGATACATGAGTGCCACAAGAGCCTTACAACTATCCGTTAGGTGGGAATAAGATTTCGAATGAAAGAGTATTTTATTTTCAGTCATAACTGCACAGAGTAGTATGAGGACATTTTTAATGCCTGCAAAGAGAAGAAAATGGGAAATGGATTAGAATTTGTTTAAATACGTCTGAAGTAAATAGAAGGAGCAAGTTTTATATGTATATACAGAAGATCACTCCACGAGGTCTTATAAAGAAAGAAAATCTTTTCGAGAGTCCTTCTCAAGATAATGGACTTACACAATAGGACACCTATCGATGCAATATCTCTTCAAGAGGTCCCCTGTAGAGAGACAACTCTCCTGGAGGATTATTCAAGAGGTATGTTTTGGACAGAAAATCCTCCAAGGTGTATTTTATCGGTAGATGACCCATTTAAAATGTTTTCTATTGATATATACCCCTTCACGAGGTCTTCTATAGATAAAATATTACTCCAAATGGTCTTTGATAGATATAAGACTCCTACAAGAAATCTTATATTGGTAGAGGACCCCGCCTAGAAGAATCCACTTGATAGATCCCTCCAAGAAAAATTCAACAGATAGAATGGCCCTCCAAGCAATATTTTATAGGTAGATGACCCCTCCAAGAGGTCGTCTAGAGATAAAAGATCACTCCAAAATTTCTTTTGTAGATAGAAGAAGTCTTCTTTTGATTGACTCCTCCATGAGGTCTTATATAGGTAAAAGGCAACTCCAAGGGCCTTTTTATAGTTAGAAGACCCCTTCAAGAAGTATTTTATTGATGGAAACACCTTCAAGAAGTCTTCTGTTGACAGAAAACCTCGCCATGAAGTCTTCTGTTGATAGAAGATCCCACCAAGAAGTCCTCGATAGACAGAGGACTCCCAAAGAGGTCTTCTATTGATAGAAGACACCTCCAAGAGGTCTTGTATAGAAAGAAGACCCCTCCAAGAGTTCTTCTATAGATAAAAGGCCCCTCCAAGAGGTCTTCTATAGATAAACGGTTCTCCAAGAAGTCCTCTATAGATAGAAGACCCCTCCAAGAGGTCTTCTCTTACAGAAGACACCTCAAAGAGTTCTCCTACAGATAGAAGACCTCTCCAAGAGGTCTTGTAGAGATAGAAGGCTCTTCCAAGAGGCATTTTATAGATAGAAGACCCCTCCAAGAGGTCTTCTATAGATAGAATACTTGGTGTCTTCTATCTATAGAAGTCCTCTTGAAGGTGTCTTCTATCTATAGAATACCTCTCGAATGTGTCTTCTATTTATAGAAGTCCTCTTGGAGGAGTTTTCTATCTATAGAAGTCCTCTTGGAGAAGTCTTCCATCTACGAAGACTTCTTGGAGGGGTCTTCCATCTATAGAAGTCCTCTTGGTGGTGTCAACTATCTGTAGAATACCACTTGAGATAAAAGGCCCCTCCAAGAGGTCTTCTATAGATAAAAGGTTCTCCAAGAAGTCCTCTATATATAGAAGACCCCTCCAAGAGGTCTTTTCTTACAGAAGACACCTCAAAGAGGTCTCCTACAGATAGAAGACCTCTCCAAGAGGTCTTGTAGAGATAGAAGGCTCTTCCAAGAGGCATTTTATAGATAGAAGACCCCTCCAAGAGGTCTTCTATAGATAGAATACTTGGTGTCTTCTATCTATAGAAGTCCTCTTGAAGGTGTCTTCTATCTATAGAATACCTCTCGAATGTGTCTTCTATAGAAGTCCTCTTGGAGAAGTCTTCCATGTACGAAGACTTCTTGGAGGGGTCTTCCATCTATAGAAGTCCTCTTGGTGGTGTCAGATATCTGTAGAAACCACTTGAGGGGGTCTTCTATAGATAGAAGACCTATCCAAAAGGTCTTCTACAGATAGATGACCCCCCAAGAGGTCATCCATCTATAGATAGAAGACCGCTCAAAGAGGTCTTCCGTAGATGGGGGACTTCTCCAAGAGGTCTTCCGTAGATGGGGGACTTCTCCAAGAGGACTTCTATAGATAGAAAACTCCTCCAAGAGGACTTCTATAAATAGAAGACACCTTCAAGAAGTCTTGAATAGAGAGAAGACTCTCCAAGAGGTCTTCTATAGGTAGAAGACACATTCAAGAGGCCTTCAAGAAGTCTTGAAAAGTGAGAAGACCTTCCAAGATGTCTTCCGTAGATGGAAGACCTCTCCAAGAGGAATTTTATAGACAGAAAACTCCTCCATTCAAGAAGTCTTGAATAGGGAGAAGACCCTCCAAGAGGTCTTCTATAGATAGAAGGCACCTTCAAGAGGTCTTATATAGATAAAAGACCTCTCCTTAGACGACTTCTGTGGATAAGTCTTTTGAAAGACATTTTGCATATTGGACTCATTCAACAGGTTGCTTTTGGATAACAAGAAACATTTCATTTTAACATGTCGCACGATGGATGGCTAATTCAAAATTTCAAATTGCACACACACACTCACCCAATTGTTTAAATAAAAAATTCACTGATGTTCCGGTTATGGGCAACGATGATGACTGTGGTGGCTGTAACGATTGCTTATCACTTGCCCCAATTGAAAAACGAACTTGAGGTCCTCCCGCCGGCGGGACTTGTATACATCCCAAAATATTACCAATCAACGTTTCCAAGGCATAAGGTAAATTTTCCACATAAACTGTATAGATGGTACCCAAACAATTCTTAAAAGTTTCAGCACAATCTAGACGTGATATTAAAACCAAACATTTTGGAGCATACATAACACTGTGATGTGATATCAAGGAGGTTGATGTTGTGGGTGTTGAAATTCCGCTACAATTCAAACCACCATTGTTCGTTAAATTGGAGCTATTTAACGGTGAGGAATTTTGATACTTTGATGGTGGACTTGTGTTGATGGTTTCATCTTCATCGTCGACAACTTTTTTGTTAAGGGTTATGGCTAAGGTCTCGTGGAAACTTAAACAGGCACAATAATGTTTGTTGGCGTCAATATCGGTGAGAACGGAAGTGAAAAATTTCGGCTCTTGTTTTTCATAAGATAAATTCCAGCCTAATGGTTGGCAAAACTAAAAACAAAGAAGAAGAGAGAAATTTTGTGATAAATAAATCATTTTACGATAAAATTTATTTCTTTGTTGTTTTTGGTTAATTTTTTTCGTACCCATTCTATGCCTTCGATAAAGGGTGTATCCGGCCAATCTTTTTCGGGAAAACGTTGTATAATCTTGCCGCATGTTAAGAGGCTATTTTCGGTAGCATTTCCTATAAAGAAAGCAAAATTAATATTAACATTTTTGGCTATCTTCTGTTGAACAACAACAAATACTTACTATCTTTTTCACTATCATAGCCGACAATAACAAAATAATCAGCTAATCGTGACATTTCTGTGGAGCAGCAGGGGCAGCCTAATCAAAAAAATGTTTTCTCACTTTTGTTGTTGCATTTAGTTGGTATTTTTCTTCGTTTCTCGTTCGAGTTATGCGGCGTTTGTTGTCCGTTTTGTTTATTTGCTTTTTGGGGGAAAAAATAAAAGATTCCGCAAAGCCAAAAAAATCGTCTTCTAAACGATCGCTTTGAAATCCAAACAAATTCGTCGTGAACACTGCTTCTTCATTGCATCTAATGGAATCTTAACTAATACAACGATGACCCACAATAATGATGATGATACCAACAATAATCACCTCCGCCTCCACTACAACCGGCCAGCGTCCACACTTGCTTCTTCTGTTCTTTTCGTGGTTTTTTTTTTATTATTTTTTGTTTAGAATGAGTTCATTTGCATAAAAAAGAAACGTCGACTTGGCTCGCTCTGTGTATTGTCTCGTCCGTCGTTGTCTTCAATAACTAATTAATTCCATACACGTCGTTTGGATTAAACAACACCACCTTTCCATTCTGCCAAGTATTATTTTACTGTTGTTGTTTTTAACGCTTTTATAATTTCTTTTTGGTTATTTCAATCTTGAATTTGATGAAAAAGTTACTTCTTTTTTTTAGTGTAATATAAAAAAATTTTCGCATAGAATGTGAATTTTGTTGTTGTACACTTGACTCTTTAACCACACCCCGTAAAAAAGATTGTGTTTTTTTGTACACCGAGATTTGTTTCGTTAGGTCTTTTCTCTTTTCCGTTTGTTTAGTGGCTATATTTGTTATACTCTGTTTTGTTTATATAAAACTTAATATTAATATTAGTTTTTTACTTTTCTTGTAAACAAATCCACAAATTTTCATGCCACTTTTTCTAGTTGCAAGCGAACAAGTATTTTTTCCTTTTTTCCTACTGTCATCAACGGAACTGTCAAATATCGAGAGTTGAATAATAGAATGAGAACACAAGACGGAGCGATGTTTGACACCAATCAGTGTGGCCAATGTTAGTGAGCAATTAGCGATTTTAGGGACAATATTTCTTTACCGAAAAAAAATACAAAAATCTCCTTTAAATCGCAAGTGTTCTTAAGTAGCCGGCCTTCGGCCGGGGATTTAAAATTTTCTCCTATAGACGGGAGCAAAATTCCGCTACACAAGCTAAAGCTCTGTTCCAGAACTAAAAAGTTTTTAAAATTTTTAACACTTTTACACATTTTGCGTTCCCGTACACAAAATTTATATGAAAATCGTTTACAACTTTTACCACTTTATAAAGTACGGGAACAGGCCATATTTTTTTTTTAATCGTAGATTTTTTCTAAGTTATACAGGGAATTTTCACAACTTTGGAGGACTATATCTCGGGAAGTATACATTTCCGCAACGAAAGAAACACAAAATTGGAATTGGCATTAAAAACACTATATGTGATAATTTTTTCATAATATTCTGCGTGCGTCGGTAAAGGAAATTTCCCTATTCAGAGTTAGCATTTCTTCCAAAGACAAAAAAAAGAGTGTATAAATTTCTAAAGCTGAAAGCACATACAACGTTTGAGTAAAGTTTTGCGTTGGGCGTTGACAAAAAACAACAACAACAGGGCGACGCCGACATCAAAGTCCGGCGTTGATGTGTTTGCCGGCATATACACATAGCCCAGAAAGTCTGCGTTCACCTTTCTACTTTTCAAAAACGATGCTAAAACTTTAATAAATAGGTAAATGAGATCAGTTTTTCTTTCATAAATATGTTATTGGCACTATTTACTACCAGAATAAAAAGAAAAATTCCTGAAAATATATTATTATTACGAAGATAACGGTAAAAAAGTGTTACAACTGCTAAATTAGAGCCCCAAAAAGTCTGCGTTCACTTTGTATGTTGCAATAATACCGTTAATTTTTTTGAATTTTTTGCAGTTTTCTCCCATTTTTAATCAATATTGTCACAACTGGTTATTCTGTGAGGTCGTTTACACACTTAACTTAAAAAAGGTAAATAATGGAAAAAGCTATCGAAATATTGGCGAAACTGTAGGTAGAACATATTAGTCTATACATAGAGTGATAATTAACTATAAAAAAATCGGAATTCTGAAGTCAACGCCCAGATCTGGACGGTCAAAGCTCAGTTTTGGACGGTCAAAAATATTATCAGATCGGGAAGAGCGTAACATAACTTACTTACTTAGCTGGCCCATTACAGAACATTTGTTCTATAGGCCGAACTAAGAAAAGATCTCCAATTCTCTCTATTTGTTGCTTCGCTTTCTGGAATTCCGCGCCTTTTCATCTCATCATCCACTTGTTTGCGCCATCTATTCCTTGGCCTGCCAATTCTGCGTGCACCGCCAAGCGGTTCGTGTTTATACACCTTTTTAGCGGGGTCATCATCGCTCATTCTTATGATATGGCCTAGCCAACGCAATCGCTGCATCTCGATACGTTTATCTATACTGATGTCGTTGTATAGCAGATACAGCTGGTGGTTCATACGACGTTGATATTCGCCGTCAACGCAGATTGGTCCGTAGATCTTTCGAAGAATTTTTCTCTCAAACACACCAAGCACTGCCATGTCTGCTTGCGCAAGTACCCAGGCTTCGGAGCCATACATCACCACGGGTAGTATCAGTGTTTTGTAGAGCGTTATTTTTGTTTGACGAGATGTGGCTTTGTTTTTGAACTGCATACTTAAACCAAAGTAGCATCTGTTGGCCAATATAATTCTTCTTTTTATTTCACAACTGATGTCGTTTGTTGTGTTTACGGAGGTGCCGAGGTAGACGAAGTCTTTTACTACCTCAATATTATAGGAACCAACTTCCACAGTCGGTCCGAGCTCAATGGACGCATTGCGCGTCGACACCATCAACTTGGTCTTCTCGCCGTTTACCGCCAGACCCACTTTAGCAGATTCTCCTTCGACCTTCATAAAGGTATCAGGTCTATATCATCAAAGGTATGATGTCTATATCATCAGCATAAGCAAGTAACATGTGACTATTGGTGTATATTGTGCCACTTCTTTTGACGTTTGCCTCTCGTATAACCTTTTCCAGCAGGATGTTAAAGAGATCACACGAAAGGCTGTCTCCTTGTCTGAAACCTCTTTTAGTACCAAACTCTTCGGAGAGGTTCTTTCCTATTTTAACTGAGGACCTCGTGTCAGTTAAAGTCATTTTGCAAAGACGGATGAGCTTTGCGGGGATACCAAATTCAGACATGGCTTGGAATACCTTTGAACGCAGCGGGCTGTCGAAGGCTGCTTTATAATCGACAAAAAGGTGGTAGGTCTCGATCTGCATCTCTTGGGTCTTCTCCAGGATGCCGCAGGGTAAATATCTGTCAATGGTGGACTTGCCAGGTCTAAAGCCGCATTGGTATGGTCCAATTACCTCGTTGACCATAGACTTTAGTCGTTCGCACAATATCCCTGACACGATCTTGTAGGCAATAGGGAGTAGACTTATGCCCCTATAGTTAGAGCATACAGTCTTATCTCCCTTCTTGTGGGCGGCGCACAGGATACTCAGATTCCAATCGTCGGGTACTCGTTCTTATCCTTATCAGCGTGTCGCCTCCGGTTTTGAACAGCTCGGCTGGTAAGCCATCGGCTCCTGCTGCCTTATTATTCTTCAGCCGATTTATTGCTGTCTTTACCTCATCTTGGCTGGGCGGTATACATTCAATACCATCTTCTGGGATTGGGACTGTGGTATCTTCGTCGTCTTCGCTGCTATTGGATACCAACAGTTTTGAAAAATGTTCTTTCCATATCCTGAGTACACTATCTGTATCAGTTACCAAATTACCTTGTTGGTCTCTACAGGAGGATGTGCCTGTACCAAAGCCATCAGTTTGATGCTTGACTCTTTGGTAGAATTTTCGGACTTCATTCTGGCTCCTGTACATCTTGATTTTTTCTGCCTCCCGCTTTTCCATCTCTCTCTTTTTCCTGCGGAAAAGACGTTTCTTTTCTCTCCTTTTCTCCCTGTATCTCTCTCGTGCGCTACGCGTTGCTACGGATTGTAAAGTAGCCCTATATGCCGCATTTTTCTCTTCGGTGGCAGCACGACACTCCTGATCATACCATGGCTTCCTTGGTGGAGGCCTCTGGTATCCAAGTATGGATTTTGCGGCTGTTTGCATGGAGTGGGCAATGCTTTGCCATTGCGCTGATGTGTTATCGGGATGAGGAGTGCTTTGATTAAGCAATTAGGCTAGTTGAGTGGAATATGCTGTGGCTATCTGTTGTGATTGCAGCTTACCGATGTCTAACTTTCGTGTTGTGTCTGTTCGTACTTTTTTTGCTACGTTTAATCGGGTGCGTACCTTTGCTGCAACAAGGTAGTGGTCCGAA
This sequence comes from Musca autumnalis, assembly GCF_047663935.1. NCBI lineage: Eukaryota > Metazoa > Arthropoda > Insecta > Diptera > Muscidae > Musca > Musca autumnalis. Next base: position 63,439,642 of record NW_027411644.1, read on the forward strand.
TCAATGTTTGCGCCTCGGAACGATCGTACATCCAACACGCTCGATGAATGTCTTCCATCTATCACAACATGATCAATTTGATTTCTTGTTTTCTGATCTGGAGACAGCCAGGTGCCCTTATGAATATCGAGATGATTAAATCTGGTACTGCTAACTACCATGTTTTTTGCAGCTGCAAAGTCTATCAGCCTCATACCATTGTCAGATGTTTCACTGTGGAGGCTGAATTTCCCGACTGTTGGGCCAAAGATATTCTCCTTTCCAATTTTGGCATTAAAATCGCCTAGAATGATTTTAATATCATGGGCAGGGCAACTGTCATATGATTCTTCTAAGCGCTCGTAAAATATATCTTTGGTCTGTTCGTCCTTTTCTTCAGTGGAAGCATGAGCGCAAATAAAGCTGTTGAAGAATTTAGCTTTTATTCGAATTGCAGCAAGTCTTTCATTCACTGGAGTGAAGCTGGATACCAGATGTTTTAGTCTCCGACTAACTACAAATCCGCAACCAAACTCATGCTTTACGTCATGGCAGCTATAATACAGTGCGTCACCTTTAGGTGTTGTTGTGACGCCTTTCCCAATCCATCGTATTTCCTGTATGGCAGTAATATCGGCCTTGTACTTTTCAAGTACGTCTGCCAATGCGAAGACTGCACCTTCTCTATAAAGAGTGCGAACATTCCAGGTGCAGATTCGCAGATCATGGTCCTTAAAACGTTTGCGGGGTTCGTCAACTTTAGAGGGGGTTGTTTGTCTTTTCTTTCGTTTTTTCATAGTATGCTGTTTTTTCTAGGGGAGGGTTACTAACCCTACGCCCAAACCCAAGTTTTTAACGTTCTTATGGGAGAACGCGCGGCACATGTTAGCTCACTACCTTTAACGGGTGTTTAAGGCAGTTCCCCAGGTGACACCACGGGGAGGTCAGTGTCCACTTGAGATGAAAGAGGGACCAAGATAAATCCTGGGCTTTGCCTTGTTAAAACCGGTCAGGTCCGTTGCTTGGTATCTTCCATCCCCTACGTCACCCAGCGTAACATAACTAATATAGTTAAAACAAACAGTCCGACAATTACTTCAAAAATTGTTGAAAATGTGAAAATGGCATCCAAAAAAAATATTTGTGCACAAACCGCCAGAAAAAATACTGCATAAAGCTGGATATCATGGTATAGTCGCACGGCGAAAGCCGTACATATCACTAGTGAACAGGCAGAAGCATATTGAATTTGCTAATGAATACATAAACAAACCTCCAAGTATTCCGGAATCAAGTCATATTTTCGGCCGAAAGCATGTTCTATATGTTTGCAATGAAAGGACTTGAAACTGTTTGGAGAAAGCTCGAACAGCGCTTGAAAAAACAAAATCTTGTTTTACACTGTTAAAACTGGCGAGGGTGCTGTTTTGGTTTGGGGTGTGTAGCAGCTTCTGGAGTGGGCCAACTTGTATTTATTGAATCGACAATGGACAAGTATGGTTACCTAAACATCATGAAGCGCAATTTGAACCAAAATGCAGAAGAACTACGAAATTTTGGTTGCAACAACATAACGGTTCAAAGCATACTGCTGAGACTGTAAGGTTTTGGCTCCTATATAATGCCCAGATCTGGGTTTTGACGTAAAAATTCTGGTTTGTTTATAGTTAATTATCACTCTATGTATGGACTAATATGTTCTACCTATAGTTTCGCCAATATTTCGATAGCTTTTTCCATAATTTATCTAGAATTTTCCTTTTATCGATGCCAATTCCTTTGCCCTTGCTTTCCATTCTTGAAATAACTTACTTTTTTAAGTTAAGTATGCAAGCGACCTCACAGAATGACCAGTTGTGACAATATTGATTAGAAATGGGAGAAAACTTCAAAAAAATTAAAAAAAAAAACTAACGGTATTATTGCAACATACAAAGTGAACGCAGACTTTAATTTAGCAGTTGTAACACTTTTCTACCGTTATCTTCGCAATAATAATATATTTTCTGGAATTTTTCTTTTTATTCTGGTACTAAAGTGTGCCAATAACATATTTATGAAAGAAAAACTGATCTCATTTACCTATTTATTAAAGTTTTAGCATCATTTTTGAAAAGTAGTAAGGTGAACGCAGACTTTCTGGGCTATGTGTATTTCAAATGAACCCAGCAAAAAGTTTGCATCCGCGGATGCAGTTAAATCACTAGAACAATTGCCGCTGGAGTACATCTTTTCCTATGAATTCACCTATGAATTTTACAAGAGAGCGCGCAGCTAGGATGCACTCCATTTTGCTTCCACGGTACACAGCTAGGATGCACTCCATTTTCGATCCAAATCACAGCCTTTGATGTATTGTTTTGGATTGAATTCAAATGCAGTCTAAAGATGCTATAAAATGCAAGCCATTGCAAATATCCCAAAATAAATAAAATACAATGCTTATTCGTGTATAATAAAAATATTAATTTTATTACATTTACACGGTGCCACCGTGGTGCAATGGTATGCACGCCCGCCTTGCACGTAGAAGGTCGGGGGTTCGATTCCCCGGCCAGGCAACATCAAACATTTTTCAACGGTGGCAAAATACCCCTCAGTAATGTTGGCGACATTTCCTGAGTATTTCAGCCTTGAAAAACTTCTCTACAAGTGGTGTCTTAGGACACGCCGTTCGGACTCGGCGATAAACAGTAGGTCCCATATCATTGAGCTAAATATGAATCGGGGTGCACTCATTGATATGAGAGAAGTCTCCCTTGTCCCGTATGGGATGTTGTGGAACAATGTTTTGTTACACATCCCAGCAAAATTTGACGGAAGGGGTTCTTTGCGATGACGTGATTTCATGTCATCTTTTGCATTGGTTCAAAGGAAGTCGTGAAAGATCCGATCTTTTCATTAGGATTTGAACCAATGCAAAGGAAGTCGTGAAAGATCCGATCTTTTCATCAGCATTTGTACCCATTCCATCGATCCAATAGACATGATGTTTGTGTTTTTATTTGCACACCTGTTTATTTTCATTTTGGTATGTTCCAGTACTGCAAAAATCTACTAATTTTTACTATTTTTTCCGATAACATAAAGGAAAAATTGTTAACGTAGTAAAAATAAGTAGATTCTTGCGGTTTCTGGAACAGACCAAAGTTGTTAGAACTGTCGTCGTGATGTTGTCATTTCATGCATATCAAACAACTAAAACTTCTAAACAATTGGTATTATATGAAGTCCCAACCATCGAGCTAAAAATAGAATCGGACTGCACACATTGCTATTTTAAAAAATTCCCTTGTCTGTTCTAAATCTGACATAGAACGAAATAAATCAAATCTCGCTTCTTGGAATTTGAAAAAAAAGTCCGAAACGAAAAGGAACAAGAATCTGAAAATAAAGAAGAAACTACTTTTGGAAAGAAACAATTAAAAATAAATTAATTAAGCATAAATGGTAATTTCCATAAAAAGTCTCTCCTCCCCGTTCGTTACATTTTGTTCTTAGAGATCCCTAAAGCAAGCCGGGTTGTAGATCCCTACATATTTCCGTCACTAAACAAAAGAGTATAAATTACCAAAATGTTGTTATAAAATAACAAAATTATAAAATAAAAGTAATTTACGAAATAAAAATACTTAAAGGAGTGCGTTTGGAGTCCATGTTGAAATCTGAACTGGTGATGGGAAGATAATTGAAAAAACCTTTTGTAAGATGAAAGAATATCAGTTGCGTAGAACGGAGGAAGTATCTTTTGCGTTGCAGCGGTGGTGATTGCATTGCAATTTTGGATGTTTTTTTTAAACCGTGGTGCAATGGTATGCACGCCCGCCTTGCACACAGAAGGTCGGGGGTTCGATTCCCCGGCCAGGCAACATCAAACATTTTTCAACGGTGGCAAAATACCCCTCAGTAATGGTGGCGACATTTCCTGAGTATTTCAGCCTTGTAAAACTTCTCTACAAGTGGTGTCTTTAGACACGCCGTTCGGACTCGGCGATAAACAGTAGGTCCCATATCATTGAGCTAATATGAATCGGGGTGCACTCATTGATATGAGAGAAGTCTCCCTTGTCCCGTATGGGATGTTGTGGAAAAATGTTTTTTTTTTTTTGTTTAAACTGATAAATTAATTGTAGCTATTTCATGAATTCGTTTGAATTAATAAAGAGTTTTGTTTTTCATGAAAACCATATTTCAACACAGCATTTCCATTTTCCAAACAAGACATGAAAATTTCATGCCAAGGGGTTGGTGAAAATGACATGGCAAAGCATTGGTTAAAATGACATGTCAAAGCATGGGTGAAAATGACGTGTCAAAGCATTGGTGAAAATGACATGTCAAATCATTGGTGGAAATGACATGCCAAAACATTGGTGGAAATGACATGTCAACGCATTGGTTAAAATGACATGCTTAGGATCCAGAAAAGAACGTCATCTTTTGGGGTCCACGCTCATATAAAATTCATCGATGAAGATGCTAAAAAGATGACATGCTAGATCACTTGCACCCATGATTGAATGTCATCTTTGGCATCGAACATTTTGCTGGGATATTAACTTTATTACATTAACACAAATTATACAAATTTTCCATTTAATTTGATTATAACTGAGTTTACTTCCTATGCTCTGAATTTGCTGACACCGCAATTGATTTTGCTCCATCATCCAAATGGTCTTTCATTTTTCCTCCTACTCCAGCTCAGATTGACAAAATAACTCCGACTCTGAATTTGCTGACACCGCAATTGATTTTGCTCCATCATCCAAATGGTCTTTCATTTTTCCTCCTACTCCAGCTCAGATTGACAAAATAACTCCGACTCCACTTCAAAAATAATTTGCGTCTCGTGAATTAATACAATGTCCGTATCTTTAGTTTGTATTTCTTTATTTTTTTAAAACAAATTCTTATAATTTTAGACACTCTTTCTTGTGTTCAGAATAAAAGACTGTGACTGTAGGGATCAAAAAATTGGCTTGCTTGGCTAGAGATCTTTATGCGAGTGCTTCCAAAATGTATCGAACGGAGTGCATTTTTTATAACTCCATGTGGACTGCATCGAAGGATGTCATGGTATAACAAATATAAGGTAAAGTTAATAGCCAGTTGTATTTGTAAACAAAACAAGGAAATGTCTATAAATTATTGGAATTTAAAAAACTAATAATTTTTCACATTTGGTTCAATATTTTGGAAAACATGAATGAAAATTCGTTACATTTTCAATTTTTATGTTTCTACATCATTCCACTAAATGCATAAATTCTCGCAGAAAGTAGAATTCTTGCAGAAAAGTTTGGGGTCGCTGGAAATTCATAGAAAAATGAGAAGCTGTTTCAATGTTTTGTTTTTGAAATCAAAGAAGCACATGTTTATTAGGGCTTTATTTTTTTTTAAATTTTAACAAAATACCTCACATATTAACAAACGTTGTATAGCCTCTACAAGCGGGGATTTACTGCGCGGCTTATCGTTCGAACTTGGAGGAGGTTACATATCATTGATATGAAGAAGTCTTTCTGGGAAATGTTTTTTTCCGAATGATATATTTTTTCTCAAAAAATATATGTCCCTAATGTACATCGAAATAGAAATAAATGTATAAAATGTCATATGAAATTTGACACTAACGTTACAACCCAGTTCAGTCTGCTGTGTATGGCTGCTACCTTTTCTTATTCTACCATGCGAAGGATGTATTGAAATCATAACTCTGCACTGCACTACTTCCAAACTTTTATGCTGGGATGTAAGAGGTGTGAAGTAGAGCTGGCAAAAAATCGATAGCACTATCGATAATATAGATTATTTTTAAAAATTAAATATCGATAGATTGTTTAGCATATCGATATTATCGGAACAAAAATCCGCAACCTAAAAGTCATTGAAATAAATAGAAATTTCGCTGCTTTTGGAATTTGTGTGTGTGAGAAAGTAAGTCAGTAATTACACGTACACATTTTTCGGAAAAGTAAAATGCAATTTTTATACCCTACACCACTATGTGGGGAGGGTATTATAAGTTGGTTTTGCCCAAAAAGTTTGTAACGCATCGAAATAATGGTCGTAGACCCATACTTTTATATACCAAAATGAATGTCTCGACGAGCTGAGTCGATCTGGCTATGTGTGTCAGTCCGTCTGTCCATCTAAACCTTGTAATCACGCTACAGGTCGCAACTTTGATCGAATCGTCACGAAATTTTTGGTGTTGATGAGGGTCCCAGAGGGGAAGAAGCCTATTGATTATGGTGATGGTCGGTTAATGTTCAGGGGTCGGAATGGGCAAAAAACTTATGTGGATAAAAATACGTTTTTTCCCAAAGCGATTATCTCAGCTTCTATATGGGGTATATCAAAAGCAAGACCTGACAATAAATGTATAAAATATCACCTTTCTAATGATGTAAAGTAAGTTCTCGTAGGTGATCAAACAACGGAGATATTACAATAGTGGCAAATAAAACCCAAATTTTCATTCTTGCGATTTTAATTATAATGACGAATATCACAGCTTTGGTTAGGGACTTTTCAAAATCAAAGCCTGACTATGAAAGAAGAAGATACCATCTTTAAAATGATGCAAACTAGGTCGGCGTAGGTGACCAAATAACGGAGATATTGCAATAGTCGGTAATACATCCCATTTTTCCACTTTTTTTGGAAATCACACTACAGGTCGCAATTTTGATCGGATCGTCACGAAATTTTGGGTGTTGATGGGGGTCCCGGGGGGGAAGAAGCCTATTGATTTTGGTGATGGTCGGATAATAATTAGGGGTCGGAATGAGCAAAAAAGTTATTTGGAGAAAAAGTCTACATTTTATTCCAAAGCAAATATCTCAGCGTCTATAAGGGGTATATAAAAAGCAAAACTTGGCAATGAAAGTAGAAAATATCGCCTTTGAAACGATGTAACATAGATTGTCGTAGGCGATCACACAACGAAGATATCGCAATAGTCGCTAATAGAACCCAACTTTCCATTTTTGCGATTTCAGTTATAGTGACGCATATCACACCTTTGGTTGGGGACCATCTAAAAGCAAAGCCCGACTAAGAAAGTAGAAAATCCCATCTTTAATATTATGCAAAGTAGGTTGGCATACCTGATCAAATAATAGAGATATCGCAATAGTCGGTAATACATCCCTTTTTCCACTTTTTCTGCAATCACACTACAGGTCGGAATTTTGATCGGATCATCACGAAATTTTCTCACAGAGATAGAAGAATATTGATGTTGGTGATGTCGATAGTAGTCCAATATGAAATTAAATATTAAGTCATTTGGTATAAAATCCAGATAGGTGAAAACTTTCGTATCTCCCTAAAAGAAATGTTTTCGAGTGAAAAGATTATGCACAGAGGTAGTGGTGTAGGGTATCACATAGTCGGCCCAGTACCGACTATAGCCTTTTCTCACTTGTTTTTAATATTTTTATAAAATAAAATAAATTGTTTATTCTCCTTTACATTTCTGTAAACTACTTGTGCAAAATGTCAGGAAAAGCATTGAAATTTCCGCCATTTTCATCTCCAAATTAATGGTATTGACAACTTAACGATAATATCGATAGCAAACGATATTTTAAAATATTATATCGAAAATATTTAATGTTGGGAATATCGATGGTCTAATGTGAAGGGGTGAAACTATGTAATCTATGAACTATGTAATCTGAAATTATACTTTGTGTTTAAATTCTCTCAAACCAATATAAAGGCAGGAAAATATAAAAATGTTCATATGATTTGATATATGTGTGTGGACGTCAATGAAAATTTAAAAGAGAGTAACAAAGAACTTTCTAATGAAAATTTTCATAGTCATATAAGAGGCATAAGACTTACCCTGCGTTTACACATGACAGGACCGTTGAGTACATGTATTGATTGCCAAAACCCCAAAACTTGACTGTGTGACGTAGGCGTCCAGACAACTGCAAAACAGTTGCAGAATTATGAATAAATATCGTCGATTTCTTTTTGTTTTGAGTTCACATATTTTGTTTTTGTTCATGTTCTTTTCAATTATTATCTTTCAATACATTTCAGTTATTATCTCAAATACAAATACAACTCTGATTTACTAACACATACATACATTTGTCGGCTGTCTCCCAGCTGTCCATCATTTTTTCACAGACAGTCGGGTTAACAAATTTTTGACATTTTTGTAAAAATAAGTGAGATAATAATTGAAATGTATTGAAAACAAAAGAACATGAGCAAAAACAAAATATGCGAATGGAAAACAAAAAGAAATCGATGATTTTCATTCATAATTTTACAACTGTTTTTGCAGTTGTCGGGAAGTCACATCACACAGGCAAGTTTTGGGATTTTGAATATCAAAACATGAAGTCAACTGTCCTGTCATGTGTAAATGCAGGGTAAATTAAATCACAATTATTTACATATAAGCATTGTTCCCATACTTTTAAATAGTAAAACTCGTAAGAGAGAAAAATTGTTCTCACACAAAAGTTTTTTCAAAACGTTCGGGAACGCAAAAATGAAAAAAAAAACGTGAAAAAAGCTGGAAGAAATGTCAAAGTCGGTGTACCAGCCAATCAGACGCCGGCATCCATGTTACTATTTTTTACACGCTCAAATTTGTCGAGTAAAAAGTTTTGAAGGAGAGCGTCATTCAACGCCATTTTTGTTTAAAGAGAAGTGAACATTTTACAACTTTTTGTGTACGGGAACGGGGTTTCGGGTAAAATGTGTAAAAGTCGTAAAAATTGTAAAAACTTTTTAGTTCTGGAACAAAGCTATTTATTTCCTCGGTAAGTGGTATAAACTAATGCTTTGGCAGCCCTATTTGCGGTATGCCAACTAAACACATCTCTGTTATTTTGACAGTGTCAGCTGTTTTCGCGCAAAAACCAGCACTTGTGAGCCCTACCCGGTAATTCTGTTTTGATTCTGCTCCTTCCGATCTTGTGTGCCCTGGCTGTGCACCAGTGTTTTTGTCTTAATTTTGATCTTTATCATCCATTTTCCCATTCTCCTCCGTTTCTTCTTTTACGGCGGTGGTTTTTGAGGTTGGCACTGTAATCTGGTATGGCGTGTTGGTTCCAAACAAATAATTATTTAAGAAAAAAGTGAAAAAATCAAAAGGAATATTTAAAGAAAGCTTTGAATGTGTAAAGCTTAAAGTGGCCTATCAATTTCAACAAATTCTAAATGCAAAAACTGATGAAAAATGGCACAAGAATCTAAAGCCTCTAGCGACGATACCGATACCAAGGATGCTTCAGCGAGCATCGTTGAGGCAATTATAAAAAAGGAAAAAGTTGATCCAGAAATTGAAAAAAAGATCCAGGAGCTTAAGGAGGGCAAGTCGTCAACGATGGAAAACAAACCAAAAAGCAATGATGGTGATAGTCAAAGTTCCGAAGATGATGAAGAAGATAGCTCTGACGAAGAAACTGAGGAGGGTGAAGAGGATGAAAAGAAAAACATTGAACCTGTAAAAAGTTCTAACGAAATTTTGGAAGAACTTTTTAAGGTGTTCAATGCAAAACCGCCCGAGGAGTTGTTGGACGATAAGAATTTAATAGAGAAATCTATGAAACGTAAAAAGGACAAGAAAAAGAAACACAAGAAGGGCAAATCCGGAGATGATCACACCGAATCGGAGGGTGAAATAAAAGAAGATGGATCTGAGGGAAAGAAAAAACACAAAAAGAAAAAGAAACATAAACACAAACATAAAAGTGAGGATAAAACAAAATCCAAAAAGAAAAGTAAGGATCCGGATAAAGTTAAAATAAAGGAAGAGGAAAAAGAAAAATCCTCCTCAGATAAGAAGAAATCGTCAAAAGACAAGGATAAGCATGATAAAGATGACAAGGCGGCTAAGGACACATCCAAACACTCGCATCGTGGTGGCAGCAGTGAGGATAAGGATAAGCATAGAAGGGATTCCTTGGAAAAACGTGAAAAACGACACCACGATAAAGATCACGAGGAGTCTAGTAAACGTCGTAAGACTGACGAAAAAGAATCAAAGGTGAATCCATTTTATAGTTCATCAAAAGATAAGGATAGACATTATGACAAGGATAAGTCCGATGTGGTAAAAATTAAATCTGAACCTGTGGAGAAGAGCAGCAGAAAGGGCAAAGAAGATGGTGAAATATCGGAAATATCACTGTCTGATGAGGAGGAATATTTGGAGGAGAAAAGGGGAGACAAATACAAAAGGCACAACAGCTTCTATGATGGTGCAAAGCGTAGCCGAAGTCGAGATGGTGATAGGCATTATTCAAAGGAACGTTATCGGGATAGAGATAGAGGAGGGGATCGTGATAGTTATCGTCGTGGGGCTAGAAATTACTCACATCGCTCCAGATCAAGATCACGTTCCCGGGATCTGGGTATCGATAAGAAACGGCTTTTGGAAATTGCTCGCAAAAATGCCATTAGCATGTTCAAGCGTGGCAATTTGCCCGGCTGTGCTAACATGACTGAAGATGTTAAGGATAAGGTGTTGTTGAAAATGCGTTACGGCGGTCGTACGGTAGAAGATTTAACAGAATTCTGCAAGAAAATCTCCAATGGAGAACATCTTTCCGAGCTGAGTTCAGATGAAGGTTCCGATATTGATAAGTCGGGTAATGCCAAAGCTTTTCATCATCCCTTCCAAATCAAGGAACGCGAGCCAATTGTAATGCACATACGCAACTCCAAACCCATTGTACCGGCCCCGGTCAAAACAGATGAGCAAACCAAAAACATTACAATGCAATTTCCTGTGTCTTCGGGTCAGCAACATCGTATGACCGAGGCCTGGATTCCAGTGGAGCCCAAGGAAAAGTTGCTACCACTGCCAGCCTTGCCGGCGGCGACGCAATCAACGACAATATTTAAGACTGCGGTGGCTAAAAATGCTCTGGGAAAACCTTTGCCTAAGGAGAGTGAACAGGAGCCGGCATTTAAGCCAGTGGAAAGTGCTGGCACCACCGTAAATGCTAATGCTGCACAGAGTGCTGAAAATCCTACGGTCGCCTCAACGGTTCCATCTACGGCGATAGTTCCTTCGCCCCAAGTTGTGGCTGGGGTGTCGCCAGTTCCTCCACCCTATTTATATGGGCAAGCCACTCAACAACCATTGGCGGCGGTCGTGCCAACACCAGTACCCCCTGTTACCGCAGCATTACCAGTGCCAACAATGATGCCCCAACCTGTTGCACCACCCAGTTTCACACCTGATGTGCCTGTTCCCTCCTCCACCAACGGCGCCAATTCCATTTCCGTGTTCCCCGAACCCCCAAGCACACCAATGGATGTTTCGGCAATTATTTCCAAAAGGCTAAATGCCATGAGAAGACTGCAGGTAGGAGTCACAAGAAATCCAATTTATTTAAATCAAAAAATAAATAATTTCGTTTTTTTCAGGAAAATCCCATGGATTCTGAGGCCATTAAAATGATGTATAATTCCCAAAAAGAAATGACCACATGGGCTGCCTCCAAACATTTGCCAGGGCAATTTACGGGTAGCACAGGTGTCAATGTCCTCAAACCCAATCAACTGCATTCGGGGCCCCACCATTGGGCGAGACGTGATCAATTGACCTCAACCAAACCGGTTACCGGGGGCATGGGTATGCATTTGCTGCAGAAAATGGGTTGGAAGCCGGGAGAAGGTCTTGGTCGTGAAAAAAATGGTTCCCTACAACCCTTGCTGTTGGATGTAAAACTCGATAAACGAGGTCTAGTTGCCCAAGAGGACATACGGCCACATAAGTCAAAGAGAGGTGGTGGAGGAGGTCGTGGTGGTAATGGTGGTCCCATACAACAACCTATTGAAAATCTACAAAATAAACATCCCGTTTGTCTGCTCAATGAAATTACCACAAAATATAAATGGACCCCGCCACTCTATACAGTGGTCCAAGAAAATGGTCCCTCGCATAGCCGCATGTTCTTGTTTTCGGTGCAAGTTAATGATCGGACCTTTACCCCCTCGAAACTCTGCAATACCAAGAAAGAAGCTAAATTCCAGGCAGCCAAATTGTGTCTGCAAGAAATGGGTATTCTACCGCCAGATTAAAGTGTCCATGTGTGCTCTCTCACTCTTTCTTTCTACCCCTTCTACCGACTACTATTATTTTAGTAGCAGCGAAAATTTTGTCTGTTTCTCAGTCTATAGTTTTGATTTTTTAGTATGTAGTTAGTATATAATAATTATACATACTTTATATACGTATATAACTAGTATTATGTGTAGTTGTGTAAATACGATATAAGCCCATGAATAAATATAATAATTTATTCAACCACAAAGTGAGGATATGATTTATTTGTTGTTGTTGTTGTTGTAACAGCGTTTTTGTTATGTTTATATGTTCGTTGCTCTGTTCAATCTGGCTCTGGGTCTATCTCCAGTTCCAGAAAAGTGGCTGCTTCGATGGGATGTAGCCACAGATCCACAGGAGTTAGATGGGTAGGTTTGGCGGGGCAGTTAAAAAGGTGTTGTGTGTCGTGCGGGCCCATGCCGCATACTGGGCATATGTCTTGCACCGCGCGATCGATTTCCGCCCAATACGAATTTAGGCGACTGCAATATCCCGAGCGTAGTTGAGCCAAAACTACTCTGGTTTGTCGTGGCAGCTGACGCTCCTCAGCTGCGATAGATGGAGGATGTACTCTGAGTACTTTATTCAGACTATTATAATTGCTTAAGGCCTTGGCAACTGCGTCCGTGTGAATGCTATTCAATCCTGCTTGATATGCTTGTTGATCTAGGGGTTCTCTCCTGTATCGTTGGACCTCTCCCTCTAGAGCATGGATATCCTTCCTGATCTCCCTAAATGGGCCGGGCCTACCCACAAGATGGTGATTGGGATGGCTCACACGATAACATCCAAGCAGGTACTGCAACGAAAGCATCTCATTGTGTTGCTTTAAAGGAAGAATTTTTGCCTCCTCATGTAGGTGGTCCACTGAAGATTTGAGGAGGCACCCTATCGCTGTTCTCAGGGCGGCATTCTGGCAAGTTTGAATCTTTTTCCAGTTCGAATCACACAATCTCGGGGACCAGACTGGAGCCGCATAGCTTACCACAGACCGACCTATCGCGTTATACGTGGCCAACGAGGTTTCTTTATCTGCACCCCAAGTGCTGCCGGCCAGGGACTTGAGCACCTTGTTCCTACTTTTCAGTTTGTCGCAGATAGCTGCGGCGTGTGCGCACTACTTGAATGTAGTGTCGAATGTGACCCCTAGAATTTTGGGGCAGTTTGTGGTCGGAATTCTGCTACGGTCGACCACGACATTCAACTCACGTGCAAACTGCGCTATTCATGTGGTGAACAGAGTGGCTGTTGATTTTGTGGCGGAAGTCTGCATATTCCTCGAATGGAAAAAGGTGGTAAGATCGGTTAAATAGTTGTTCAGTCTCTCACAGATGTCATCAGGATAGGTACCTGACGCCATGATCGTGCAATCATCCGCATACGTTGCGATCTCGATGCCGTCTGGAGAAGGGGTAATGCAGGAGAGGTAGAGGTTAAACAGTTACGGAGATATCACCCCACCTTGTGGAACTCCCTGTTTCACTCTACGGGGTTTGGACTTCTTGTTCCTGAATTCCACGTAGGACTCGTGTCTATATAATTGTCTATCCAATTTCAAGCTTGGATGGTTGTCTGCTCAATGTCCTCAAACAGCGTGGAGTGCTTGACTGTATCAAAGGTTTTTTATAAGTCAAGCGCCACCATCTTGTTCTATCGCACGGCCGTCTCTGGTTGAGTCCTTGACAAATATATGTGGTAATGGCGTGCAGCGCAGTTGTCGTGCTTTGCTGCTTACGGAATCCATGCTGATGATCGGCAACTTGATAGCTATTTCTGATACTGGGGAGGACTAACGCCTCAAGGGTCTTTGCTACGGGCGACAAAAGCGAAATCGGCCTGTACGATTCACTTTTGCTGGCATCCTTGCCGGGCTTCCGTAGTGGGACCACCCTGCCATTTTCCAGACTTCGGCAACAATGAGGGTGGATAGCGACAAGTTGAGAACTTTAGTGAGATACTCCACTCCCGGCTCATCCAGCTGCTTCAGCATTACCATGGAGATTCCATCAGGGCCCAACGTGTTGGGCCATTTAGCGTTCCTAATGGCATTGGCAACATCACCCATTGTAAACTGTGGTGTTTCCTCCTCGGCAGGAAGAGATCTGATGCGACGTAATACTCTTCTCTTCGTCCTGTCACTCTCGGGGTGCTCGACAAACTGTTGATTGAAATAACTTGCTCACCTCTTCGGGTCAGTCAACGTAACGTCGCCAAACGTGACTGAGGTCCTATCTTCCCTTCTTACAGGGTTCGCTGTTGTCATGCTATGCTGCTTAAGGAACCCATGCTGATGATTGGCAACTGGATAAGTATTTCCCACGCTGGGGAGGATTAAAGTCTGAAAGGTCTTTGCTACGGGCGAAATTGGTCTGTACGATTCCGCTTTGCTGTCATCCTTGCCTGGCTTTAGCAGCAGATCCACGTTGCTTATTTTCAAGACATCGGGAACAATGTACATGGTTAGCGACAGGTTGAGAACTTTGGTGAGATACCCTACTCCCGGCTCATTCAGCATTACCATGGAGATTCCATCAGGGCTCAACGCTTTGAATTAATTAGCGTTCCTGCTAACATCCGCAATATCATCCATTATGAATTGTGGTGGTTCCACTTGGGCAGGAAGATATCTAATGCGACGTAGTACTCTTCTCTTTTCCCTGTCTCTCTTCGCCTTGATACTCGCGGGGTGCTCGACAAACTGTAGATTGAAATAACTTGGGCACCTCTTCAGATCAGTCAGTGTATCGTCGCCAAACGTGTCTTTGGTCCGATCTTCCTTCTTTTCAGGGTTTGCAAGTGACTTAGGGGTCGATTATGGATAGCAACCCAACTCCAGTTGCGTTGCGGACAGCTAATTTCAAAATAGAAAATCCCGTTTCTGCATTGAAATTCATACTTTTTTACAATTAAATTAATATCTGAAGGTTCAAAACAATGATGTTGAATGAATTTCATAAAAATTTCTGTCATTTCACTCATTTTAATTGTATGATTTTCTCATCTGGCAACGCAACTTCAACTGTAGTTGCAATCCATAATCGACCCCTTAGTCGTTGCCCACAATTCACTTATTTCGTCAATGTTAAAACTCTTCACCGACCAACCTCTTAACTTCTAGTTTCACCTCCCTGACTCTGAGGTCCTTTCTGCTACCCGAACATCACAAGGGTTGGGCAGATCTCTAATGCGATGATTGGTAAACTCTTTGAATCTAGGCCAATTAGCTTTCCCATGATTGATTAAAGTCTGGCGTAAAGATGTGATGAAATCGGGCGGTCTGCTGATGGAGACAAACAAGAGAAACAGGTTACCAGGTGACGCCATTTATTTATTTTATTTATTTATGATGATCACTAAAGTTCCCTAAGACCAGGCCGCTAAAAATCTGTAGAAAGCTGAGGATGATTGTCGCCTTGAATCCTTCTAAAATATTTATGACCTGTTTCTCTAAGACGATTCACATTCAAATTCGTTCGAATTACTACCAAACTCCTGTTGTTTCAGGATATGTTTGTGTGATTGAAAATAAAACAAATTCGAATATTTTTCAAAGAACAGATGTTTAAGTTAGATTTGTGCTAAATATTCCTTTTGTAGACCCCTGTTTTGGTCTTTAAATGTTCGTTGAAATGTATGCGCTACGGTTGATTGCAACCTTGTGCTAGCGCATTTGACATTTCAATGAGTAATTAATAATCAGTTTGTTTTGCCGCTTCCTTTAAACATCAAGAGTATCTCCCTGTCAGTCGGACAGACAGCACGCAATATCGTTTGCAAGGCACATATCGTTGTGCATAGAAAGGGCATATCGTTGCCAAAGGTAATATTGTTTACCACCAGCAACTAAATCAATAAAGCATTTTGCTATTATTATTAAGAAAACTCTTGTGTTTTATTTATCTTTTATTTGCATAAACCCCCACATACGGTCCACTGCTCTACGCATTCGGCGTCTGGCACCCATCGGCGGAGCCCCTCTGAGCTAAACAACAGAAGTTTGGTAGTTGTTCGAACGAATTTGTATTCGAATAGTCTTAGTGAAACAGACCGTTAGAAAATCGAGTTTGATTGTCGTAATTGAGTCCTACTAAATTTTTTTAGAAAAGTGTGGTTGAATGAAGCCTTAGAATCCTCCTAAATTTTTTTGTAGAAAATAGACAATGATTTTCGCTTTTTAATCCGCCTAAAAATCGAGTTTGAATGTCGCCTTTGAGTCCTTTTAAAAAATCTTTAGCAACTCGAGGTTCCTCTTAAGAATCTATTGAAAATCGAGTTCGATTGTCGCCATTGAGTCCTCCTAAAAATCTTTAGCAAATCGAGGTTGATTGTCGCCTTTGAATCCTCCTTAAGATCGTTTAAAAATCGATCGGTTATGACTCAGCAAAAGCGGGCTATTGCTGGGCCTATAACCTGAGGTACATATATTTAGCGGCAGGATGACTGACTGCTACCCCCTTACATTCCACGTATGGGTAATTAGAGCCAGGCTCAAGCGAGATAGGTATGTACTGAACAGACTGATGCAATAGAAAAGCTAACCCTCCACCTCCACTTTTGGTGCGATCCTTCGTCAGAATGGTTAAACCGTCACAACGCTGCACCGCCGCAACCGTGATATTCTTCCGACTCACGAAGTCCACTATTTCCTCGACCTTACCTCCAAGTCCATAGCAAATAAATTCATAGGATGAGGATATTTAGCTGTCGGTATAGCAGACTGATTGGTTTCTACTTGTTATACCTAATAAGATTGTTTCAAGCAGTAGCTAAATCGACGACCCAATTGAGTAGTTTTAACCTAGCGTCCACTTTGGATGAGAAGATATATTCTGGATTTTTCGAATCTATTGTATTCAAATATCACCATTATATCACAGAAGTTAGGCCGTCAGTGAATTATATTTTGATAAACAAGTCCAAAGTCCTTCAAATATTTGTCATCAACACTTTCTCCGGGTATTTTGTCCATAGTTCAACGCCTTCTATCTAGAAAAAACTCGGACATATTTCGTTAATAAACATTGGATTTCTAGGGCCTTTATCTGGTCTTCTATCCAAAACATTTATAAAAACATTAAATATTTCCTTACGCCTGAAAGTATGCAACACATTTGTTTTCTGGAATTCAAGTTTAAGTTTATATTTATTGAGTCTTTTTTATGACAATGAACATAAATGAATTAGATACATAATATGAAAAACTTATGACTATAATGTATTATCGTAATGACATGACAGAAATTTCAGCACCTAGCTTTTACATAAAAAGTGAAATTAAATGTGGATATACACAATTTGAAGTTACATACGTCCTTGCTCCTGAGACTAATACAATAAAAAGGGATAAAGTATCCAGAGTTTATGAACTTAAAACTAAATAACACCAAAACGAAAAAGAAAAGAAATAAGGAAAAAATAAAAACAGACAAAAAAGTAGGTAAATCAGTAACTACCCACGGTGTGTGCCGACCAGTGCCTTCTCATAAAAGGCGGTAATATTCGCTTCAGACTCGTTTTTATACCCCATGGGTGATAAATAGTTTGAGTTATACCAACCAATGTTTGCTTGACTGTTAAGTGCTTCAACCATATCCACATTTTCATGAAACTCTAACCTTGCATTGAACTTATCTAAGATCGTACAAATGTAGTTGGACATCCGCTTTATCTTGGAATTTGCACAAATAAAATTATTTGAATACCTCTTATTGGTACACATAAAATTTTTTCCGATACAAAGTCTCAAAATTTTCCTTTCATATACCTCTAGTTCTTTCACAACAGTGGGTGATATACTGAACCAAATAGGAAAGGCATATAAAATAACAGGTCTTATACATGTCTTGTATAACATCAATTTTGTACTTGCTGGTAAAACCTTGTTGTTCAGAATTTTTAAAAATAAAAATCCCCTGAGCTTTTTTTAGCGTCTTTCTAGCATGAGAATTAAATTTAAAAAGTTTGTTGAACTCCACTCCCAAGTACGTAATTTTATCTTTAAACGGAATTTCAATGCCATCTAGAACTAGTTTCAAATCCTTACTTTCAGGAACTACAGAACGTTTACACTTTCATGATGCATTTCTAATGCAAATGGCTTCGCTCTTAGTAGTGTTTATTTTGATACCCCATTCATCGTAAAATTGTTTAACATTATGTAGGTATTGTGAGATGTTATTTGAAGCACAAACTGGTGACTCATGATGCGAGTACAAAAGGGAGTCGTCTGCGTACAAAATACCCGACGCGTTTTCTGGGCTATGAGGAAAATCATACATTAACATATTATATAAATGTGGCGCTAACACAGATCCCTGAGGGACACCAGATTTAACATTAGAAAGCTCAGAAATCTGGTTTTTATATAGAACGCAAAATTTTCTGTTTGTTAAAAAGCTCTTAAATAGCTTAATAACCTGAGGGCTGAATCCAATTCTTATCATTTTGGTCAATATCCTATAGTGGGAGGCATGATCAAATGTTTTCTCTACGTCTAGGGATACTGCAACTGTACACTTCTTTTCTCTAAGGTTCAACACAATGTCATTAGTGAATTTTGTCATTGCATCAACTGTGGAATGTCCTTTTTGAAAACCAAACTGTAAATTTGGTATGTAGGGTACATTGACTCCTACATCCATTTTAATGCGAACAATCATTTCAAAAAGTTTACCAAGATTTGATAACAAAGATATAGGTCTCAAATTAGATATATCATCACTATTAGATTTTTTCTTTTTTCTTTTCTTTCGAGACTTTCCAAGATGTTGGGAAATAGCCGTTAGAAATGCAGTTATTAAAGATAATGGTTAAAAATTCAAAAGCCTTTGTTGGAAGCTTACGAATTATGAAATTACAAATTGAGTCAAGACCGGACGATTTTTTGTTTTTAATAGTTGTGGCAACAGCTAGAACTTCATTTAAATTTGTTAGATTTTCACAACTTCCTAGATTTCTTGCATCTGAATCACTTGAAAATGTGTACAAATGTTGAGGGACATTTTCAATGAATCTGTTTACAAAATCTTCACTTACGGAAGGAAGGGAAGGAGAACTATTATATATGTTGGAAAAATAAGATTTCAAACGTGTGAGACATTCAGAATCATCACCTATTACAGCGCCATCTTCAACTAAATTATCTATTGGTTGGGACTTCCGATGACCAATAATCTTAAAAACTTCCCTATGTGCCTTTGGCCCCGGCTTAATTTTTTTAAGCTTATCTTTGAAGATCGTGATTTGCTCTAGTTCAACCTGTTTTTTAATCATTATACTCAAAAACTGTATCTGTTTCGATAATCCCAGATATTCCGGACTGCGTCTGTTGTTGGAGATACGATAAATCCGTTTAAGTTCTTTTTGCCAACTGTATTTAATTTTGTATAGATTTTTTATTCTTTCGGATATTAAAATTTTTTTTCCCCAATTCAATATTTTCTGAATGAAATTCAGAGACAGAATTTATCACGGATGTAAAATTATCTATATATTGATCGATTTCGTTGTTTGTCAAATTTTGATCAGTAGTCGGATAATGGTTCAAAATACCTTGGGTCACGTCATATTTGAAATCAATCCAATTCGTATTTTCGTAACTAACAAAACTAGGTACTGGAATTCAATTAAAAAGCTTATTTCATTTATAGAAAATTTCTGAAGTGAATTGCGGTGTTCCGCAAGGCTCAATTTTAGCACCGCATTTTTACAACATATATATAAACGATTTTCCGCATCGTTTCCAGGATTGTCAGAAAATTTTGTATCAAAACAAAAACCATATGATTTTGTAAGTAAGAGATAGAATGTGTTCGCTTTATATGCAAACACATGCGATAAAAAGAGACAACAAGAGACCATTTGGCGAAAATTTCGACACTTTACATTACAAAAAAAAAATGCTTTGTTGTAGCAATTCGTCTATGTTTTTACCTAAGTAATTGTACCATGGGAGCCATACATTAGCACGGGTAGTATCAGCGTTTTGTATAGTGTTATTTTTGTTTGACGAGATGTGGCTTTATTTTAAATTGCTTACTTAAACCATAGTAGCATCTGTTGGCCAATACAATTCTTCTTCTTATTTCACAACTGATGTTGTTTGTGTTTATGGCAGTGCCGAGGTAGACGAAGTCTTTAACTACCTCAAAATTGTAGGTATCAACTTCCATAGTTGGTCCGAGCTCTATGGACGCTTTGCGCGTCGACACCATCAATTTGGTCTTTTCGCCGTTTACCGCCAGATCCACTTTCGCAGATTCTGCTTCGACCTTCCTTAAGGTATCAGTTACTTCGTTTACTGATCGTCCCATGATGTCTATGTCATCAGCATAAGCATGTAACATGTGGCTATTGGTGTAAATTGTGTCATTTCTTTTGACATTTGCATCTCGTATAACCTTTTCTAGTAGGATTTTGAAAAGATCACACGAAAGGCTGTCTCCTTGCCTGAAACCTCTTTTGGTAAAAAAATCTTCGGAGAGGTTCTTTCCTATTTTAACTAATGATCTTGTGTCAGGTAAAGTAATTTTACAAAGCCGAATGAGCTTTGCGGGGGGATTGGATCTGTGGTACCATCGTCTTCGCTACTATTGGATACCAGCAGATTGGAGAAATCCTGAGCACGCTATCTGTATCTGTTACCAGATTACCTTGCTGGTCTCTACAGGAGAATGTGCCTGTACCAAAGCCATCTGTTTGATGTTTCACTCTTTGGTAGAATTTTCGGACTTTATTCTGGCTCCTGTACATCTCGATTTTTTCACACTCCCGCTTTTCCATTTCTCTCTTTTTCTTGAGGAAGAGACGTTTCTCTTCTCTCCTTTTCTCCCGATATCTCTCTCGCGCGCTACGCGTTGCTTCTGATTGTAAAGTAGCTCTATATGCCGCATTTTTTCTTCGGTAGCAGCACGACACTCCTGATCATACCATGAATTCCTTGGTGGAGGCCTCTGGAATCCAAGTATGGATTTTGCGGCTGTTTGCATGGATTGGGCAATATTTTGCCATTGTGTAGTTATGTTATCGGGACAAGGAGTGCTCGCATTAAGCAATTGGGCTAGTTGAGTGGAATATGCTGTGGCTATCTGTTGTGTTTGCAGCCTATCGATGTCCAACTTCCGCGTTGTGTCTGTTCGTGCTTTATTTGCAACGTTTAGACGGGTACGTACCTTTGCTGCAACAAAGTAGTGGTCCGAATCAATGTTTGCGCCTCGGAACGATCGTACATCCAACACGCTCGATGAATGTCTTCCATCTATCACAACATGATCAATTTGATTACTTGTTCTTTGATCTGGAGACAGCCAGGTGCCCTTATGAATATCGAGATGATTAAATCTGGTACTGCCAACTACCATGTTTTTTGCAGCTGCAAAGTCTATCAGCCTCATACCATTGTCAGATGTTTCACTGTGGAGACTGAATTTCCCGACTGTTGGGCCAAAGATATTCTCCTTTCCAATTTTGGCATTAATCAATGAATGATTTTAATGTCATGGGCAAGGCAACGGTCATATGTTTCTTCTAAGCGCTCGTAAAATATATCTTTGGTCTGGCGCTAATAAAGCTGATGTTGAAGAATTTAGCTTTTATTCGAATTGCAGCAAGTCTTTCATTCACTGGATACCAGATGTTTTAGTCTCCGACTAACTACGAATCCGCAACCAAACGCATGCTTTACGTCATGACAGCTGTAATACAGTGCATCACCTTTAGGTGTTGTTGTGACGCCTTTCCCAATCCATCGTATTTCTTGTACTTTTCAAGTACGTCTGCCAATGCGAAGACTGCACCTTCTCTATAAAGATTGCGAACATTCCAGGTGCAGATTCGCAGATCATGGTCCTTAAAACGTTTGCGGGTTTCGCCAACTTTAGAGGGGTTTGTTTTTCTTTTCTTTCGTTTTTTCATAGTAGGCTGTTTTTTCTAAGGGAGGGTTACTAACCCGACGCCCAAACCCAAGTTTTTAACGTTCTTATGGGTGAACGCGCGGCACATGTTAGCTCACTACCTTTAACGGGTGTTAAAGGCAGTTCCCCAGGTAACACCACGGGGAGGTCAGTGTCCACTTGAGATGAAAGAGGGACCAAGATAAATCCTGGGCTTTGCCATGTTAAAACCGGTCAGGACCGTTCCTTGGTATCTTCCATTCCCTACGCCACCCCCAATTTTATTATATGCGTTTCCAATTTGGTTCGGTATATCGCCAACGGTTATGAATGAATTTTCTATGTTTGAAAGTAAAATTTCACGTTTGTCTGTAAACCGAAATTTCCATTCACTTAATAGACGATACAGCAATTGTTTTATCCACGAAAAAAACAAATGTTGTACCCCTTCCTATGTATGCAATGAATAGGATAGCAAATTTTATTTCCCGTCTATAGCTTTCACCAAACCCGCTCATCGCAAATATCTTGGCTAATCAGATAGCTTTCAATTGGTCTAACATGTACTATATTTCACCTCTTGGACTTACAGAGGCGGATTTGGAAGCAAATTCACCATTTGGCTTACCAAATTATTATTTAAAGGCATTGACAGGCACCCATAGGGGTTAATAGCTAGTTATATGTTAATACACTCTTTGAATTCTCTTAGATTTAAGGATTAATTTTAAGATTTAGTTTGTAAGTCATAGTTTTTAAGTCTAATTTTTGGGAAAGAACTCTCCTTGTTCTGTTAACACCGGGAGCAAGCGTTTTCTTTTTTATTGTAAAGATATATTTTGATTGTTTAACTGCTGATTTTAATAACATGGGTTATGTTTGGTTTACATTCGGCGTCGTTTCGTGATTTCGAAGGCGTTTCGTGATTTCGCGCGGAATCAAGTTAAATTTATCATGATTTCGCATACAAAAATGAAATCATCTCATTTCGTGATTTCAGCGAAATCAACATCGAAATCACAGTACACATGATATACAACCCTGGTTTTGCCTAAAAAAAGTACCAAAAGTTGCAACACTTTTCACGTATCATAATAAATAAGGTAGATGGTCAATTGCTGCAACAAAAAATGTTAGTATAAACATTTGTAAACAATGTGACAAAATTATTAAATTACTTTGTTACAATCATGGCAGAACTACCAGGTAGTGGTATCACACCAGCTGATCGAATATGAAAAGTCAAATCCCTTTATAAAAAAATTATTTTTGTTGTAATTTCCCCAACAACTTAAAGAAAGTTTTGACATAACATATTCAAAATTTTACGATGCCACTACCTGGGTAATTGTTCCATGGTTACAATGCTATTTTTATTGTGTTCCCGTACTTTTTTAATGACAATGTTAGAAAAAAGAGCGAATTGTCAAAAATTGCTTCCTCATACAAATGACGGAAATTGCAGAAACTCCTGCATAAATGTAAAAAATCAACGTATCAGCTATCATATTAGATGCAAATGAAAATACTTGCTGCTAGTTTCTACTAGGCCAAAATTGTATGGCAGAAAACAGGAGAAGAAGGTGTTATTCGGCGCTATTTTTGTTTAAAGAGAAGTGCAAGTCTTGCTACATTTCGGAGTACGGGAACGCATTTTTAGCACTAAATGGGAAAACTACTGCATAGGAACAAGAATAATGTATTTGGAAACATAATGAACACGAATAATCCCATTTATTGGTTCTGAGCACAACTTTTATCTATCAAAATTTATTATTATGATGTATCAACGATAAAATCATTTTTTTTATTTTTCATTTGTTAGAATTAATACAATATATAGATAATTTTACGATAATTTTCCAAATAAAGTTGTAAAGTTCTAAATTTTTATTTTTGATGATTAATTCAATTTACAACAACTTGTGAAAATTCATGTTCGATCAGCTGCGCATATGCATCTACTTTGATCATTGTGATATGTTTCAAATCAACAAAAAATGAGTGTGAACACCGGGGTGTATTTCAGGATTTCGTGAAATCCAGTGGATTTTGGAGCGCTAGTGTAAACTTGGCATTATATTCTTTTTATCAGTCATTAAAATAATACATTCCAGTTTTAAGTACCTCCTTTATAACGTTTCAAATACCTTGATTTTGTTAAAAAGTCTCAATAAAAAATAAACTTAAACTTAAAAAACTTATAGAAATTTTTTTATTTCTACAAAAGTGCTTTTAAATTTATTCTATCTATAGAGAACCCACTTGCGATCTTATAGAATAGTTTTGGGGCCTTCAGCAGGCATTCTATCTAAAAAAAGTTTAAAAAAATCGTTATATTTATGAAAAATTTAAACATTTTTCAATGTTTTTTAATGTTTAATTTATTTACACCTAAAAGTATGCAACACATTTAGATTGTCATTTCAGTAACCTAAACATTTCCTGTGGGGAAACAAATTGGTTTCAAATCGTTTTATTCATGAAAGTCGGACAATTTTTCCCCATTAATGTTTGCCTACGCCTAAAAATATGCAACACATTTCTACTGCCATTTCACTAACCTTAACCCATTGTGCCGTCAATGAATGTTGTGAGAAAGTGTTTCTTTTGATATGATAACATTGATTGTGCCTTTCTTGTATTTACAAAACCTTTCACTTAATTTGTGCGGGGATGTGCGTGTGTGTGAGTTTGTTTATGTTTTTAATTTCTATTATTTGTTGTTCGTCCCTGTTTCTTTTTTTGCAAAATATGTAATGCGCAAATGCCAGAAAAATGTAAACAAACAACAACATGTGAGAATAACACAAGATAGACGACTACGAACGATATGGGGACATAGGGCATAATAAGAAACTCAGCTGAGATTTGTTGTTTTTTCTCTGTTTTTTTAGTTGTGAACCTTGTAAAACTATTGTGTGCCAAAGGCATTTTTATGCTTGAGTAAAAGTTGTGCGTTGCTTGCAATCCTTTTTGGCAAATACAAGGTGCCAGGTTTTTTAACCCCTTTTTAATGGGTGTGCAACAACAAGAACAATAGCTTGTTGTTGTCATAGTAGTTTTAGCAAGTGCATTGTAACACTTGTACCTTGTATTTGACAACGACTTGACATGGCTTGTCGTTGAATTTTCTTTTCGTCTCGGTCGCCTGAGTCTAACGGCAATTGTGTACAAGAGAGAGGGAGAGTACCAAAAAATCAACAACATCTAATGCAAAACAAAACTGTGAAGGTCGTCTGTTAACCATTGCAAATGGCTTTGGGTGCTGCTGCTGCTGGTGAGTGTGTCTGTGCATGCCTTGTGTGTGTGCCTAATTGTGTTTTGTTGGGGCAAAATCTTAATGTGTACTCAACCTAATAACATTGGAGCAGGATGATTGTTGAGTGAGCAGACAAACAGTTACTCTCACTTACAATTTAACTTCTCTGTGGAAAGTAGGAGCCTGGCTGGCATATAAACAAAAACAGAGAACCGAAGGAAATTAGTTTGACCGAGAGTTTCATGTTGTACGTAGGCATAAAAAGTGTGTTACTGTTATTACGATTTATGTTTAAAGTTGTATTTTTCTTCCTAGTCTTCTTCGTGGGATTTTAAAACAAACATAAAAGCCGATGCCGACTACACATGTACGCATAACATAATTTTGTTTGGCCTAGCATACGAGCCTGGCAGGCTGTTGGTCGTTGTTTTTCTGTGATGATGGCTCTTTGGCACAGAAAAGAAGGACGACGACTACAGCAACAACAACCACAACAAACAACTTTGAACAGTTTTAATGAAATAAAGATTTTTTGGGAGAATTTAACATCAGTTGCCAATTGGAACTCGTCTAAGAAGGATGTCAACTGTGAAGGAGTGCCGCCATCAGTGTTAAAGCAAAAATAACTATTTGGGTTGTTTGTGTGTGTATGTGTTTGCCTAAATGGATGTTGGGCAAAATTCTGTGTGTTTGGAAGAAAATTAAGAAAATTGCAAAACAAAAGGAGAACAGATATTAAATATTTAATTAAGTGCAAACAAAAGGGAAGGACGGACCAGATTTAATCACCTTCATCATCATGGAAACATGTCGCACTTGTGCCAGGTGTGATTTTGATAATCCCACACAATGGTTGGATTTATTTAATGTCCAGCACTGGAAACCCGAAACAGAACGTATACACATTGTCCTCAGCAGTTGGAAAATTAAGGTACCTAGCCAACCAACAAAGCCTTTTTCTGACTTTAGAAAATAATCCCAAAAAATCTCTTTTCCTCAGATATCCTGCAATGATGGTTTACCCCAAAAGATATGCACTGATTGCTTTTCCAAATTTTGTACTGTTGCGGAATTTCGTTTACAATGCCTGGAGGCCCAACAAATTTTAAGCAATATATTTGATAAAATCGATACCCAGAGTATTCATGATGAAGATGAAGCAGTAGGAAAGGGAGGAGGTGGAGAACACAGAGAAGTGTTATACGAGGGCTATGAACAACAGCACTCCACCATTGATGGAGGCAAAGTAGAAGAGGATAAGAATGATTTAACAACCACATTAGCCACACAAAGTGTTACAAATACTGCATTAGCGCCAACAACAACAATAACAGCAGCAACATCCTTAGCAACCATTGTTGTTACTCCTTCTCCAGCACAAGGCATAGTAGGAGATATACTCAAAACTTGTAATAGTAGTAATATAGGTGAGTGAGTATTGAACAATAATAGAGAATTGGGGTTTCGACACCACTCTCCTCGGCTCCTCGGCAGATGCAAATTTTCCTTCTCGACGATTGTGTGAGTACGACAACAATGTCCAGAAAAACATCTAACTGACTGTGACAAATCATTGCCTTTAGAGAAGATGAGAGACTTCTCCTTTGCTGAACAAATGAATATATAAATGAAAAGGGAATATGCAATTAAGGTTTCTTGTGACGGAATCGGACTTGTTTGGCCACATCTGCCAGCCACACAGTCTGTAGTATAAACGGTTGACTTGTTTACAACCACAACGTGCCTCGTTGGACATCGTTAGAGTAAATGGTTCGTTCTCCTCTACAGTAGTATCTGAGAGCCAAACAAACACACACATACTCTCATCAAACAAATGAATCTATCACTCATTTCACTTCATTGTTTTGTTGTTGCGATTTGTTTGTGCTTTCATTTTGGGCATGTTTTTGTTTGTTTCATTTTGTTTTTAATTGAGGCAGGTCATTGGACTCTTGTATTGTTGATTTTTAGTTTTGTCAAAAACAACGTCACCCACACAACCTCCTCTTCTTCTTGTCTCCATCCTCCTATCGCAGAAATTTTTATGTGTGTTTTTAAGTACCACCACAACAAACATTTTGCAATTGCCATTAGTTAAAAGCCATTTAGACTTCCGGGAACATTTGTTGGCTTGATTGGTTGTGTCGCAGCCAACAATCACAACAAAACAGGCCGTATCCTGTTGAGACCCATTTATGTGGTAATTTTATTGATTTGTTTCCACTTTTATGGGACTTTTTAATTAGCAAATGGTTGTTGGGTGGTTGTGTTAGTGCGGAAAGCAAATGGGCACTTAAACGGGAAAGAGTTGAACGAAAAGTTTTATCCCCAATGCATGGGGAGCGTATGGTTGACAAAAATAAAGCAGTTAGTACAATATGGCGTATGATGCAAATTAGCAATAAAAGGGTGAATAGGGTTTTCTATAAGAATAAGGGCCATTATTATATGTTTTTTTACAATTGGTTGGATTTAGATACGCAAAATAAACCAATTTGGAGGCATTAAAAATATAAGTTTCACATTAAAAGTTAAGGACAAGAAGGTGCTCCTGGAAATTTAATCAACACTTTTAACTTTAAGTTAACCGGAACGGTATAAATATGTTCGTAAAATCCAAAAATTTACAAAAGAAGACTTGTAATAATGGGGGTATAGGGTTTGAAGGCGTGTATTGTCACAGGTGGCTTGGTTGCGTGTGGTTGGAGCGCTTGCTTGGGCGCTCTGTTACGTTTGTGCAGTAGGGAAAGTAAGTCTTGGCTAGGCAATACAGAGTTTCTAGATCCGAGTTTATCCATGTACCATCTTCCCGTTTGACACTTCCGATGGATTTGGGATCCTAATTGATTTCGCTGTTGTACTTATTGAAAGGAACCTTATAGTTCCCCCAATCTCTGGAAAACTTCCTTTTTGGCTTCGTTGTTGTTAAAGCGGTCCAATGTGGCTGTGTAACCGCCGATCTACTGGAGTTAGTTGAGTAGGTTTGGCAGGGCTGTTGAAAAAGTGCAGTATGTCGAGCGGACATGTGCCGCATGCCGGGCAGATGATTTACGGTTTTGCATAGATCCTTCCCCTATAGGAATTCAGGCGGCAGCACGACGGTTCGTCGTGGCAGTTGACGCTTTTCAGCTGCGATAAATGAGGAATCTTCTCCGAGGACAGCATAAACACGATATTTGTTTATGGCATCAGCGACTGCATCCGTGTGGATGTTATTTAAACCTGCTTGATGGGCTTATTGATCTAGAGTTTGTCTCTTTTAACGTTCGACTTCTCTTTCTAGATCACGTTAATAGTCCATTGAAGATATGAGGAGGCACACTGTTGCCTTTCTCAGGGCGGCATTGAATATTTTTCCTTTGCATTGCACTTATACTCGCGGGTCAAACTGGCTTGATTGGCCGAGTTTCAAAGAGTTCACCAATCACCGCTTCAGAGAACTGCCCAATCCTTCTAATGTTCGGGTAGCGGAAAGGACGTTCCGAGACATTATCATTGCTGCAGCAGCTCGCCATATCCCTGCTGGTCGAATATCCGAAGTAAGACCAAACTTCCCAGCAGAGGCGACGGGATTAGCAAATGAGCGTGATGAGCTTCCTCGAGCTAACCCCAATGACCCCCGATTCAGGGAACTGACATTGGAGGTTAACAGGCTGGTCGGCGAGCATAAGCGGAACAAGTGGTTAAATCATCGGAAGAGTTGCAACATTGGAGCCGGTATAGGTGAATTGTGGGCAACGGTTAAGTCACTCTCGAACCCTGGAAGAATGGAAGATAGGACCTCAGTCACGTTTGGCGACGTTACGTTGACTGACCCGAAGAGGTGCGCAAGTTATTTCAACCGACAGTTTGTCGAGCACCCTGAGGGTGACAGGGCGAAGAGAAGAGTATTACTTCGCATCAGATCTCTTCCTGCCGAGGAGGAACTACCACAGTTTACAATGGATGATGTTGCCAATGCCATCAGGAACGCTAAATCATCCAAAGCGTTGGGCCCTGATGGAATCTCCATGGTAATGCTGAAGCAGCTGGATGAGCCGGGAGTGGGGTATCTCCCTTGAGGCCTTAGTCCTAGCCAATATCAGAGATAGCTATCAAGTTGCCTATCATCAGAATGGATTCAGACAACAGCGCTGCACGCCATTACCACATATATTTGTCAAGGACTCAACCAGAGACCGCCGTGTGATAGAACAGTGATGGTGGCGATTGACTTATCAAAAGCTTTTAATACAGTCAGGCACTCCACGATGTTTGAGGACATTGAGCAGACAACCCTCCGGCCAAGCTTGAAACGTTGGATAGTCAATTTTATGTGTGGACTCCAGTCGTACGTGGAATTCAGGAACAAGAAGTTTAAACCCAGTAGAGTGAAACAGGGAGTCCCCCAAGGTGGGGTGATATCTCCGAAACTCTTTTACGTCTACCTCTCCTGTATTCCGCCCCTCCAGACGGCATCGAGATCGTAACGTTTGCGGATGATTACAAGATCTTGGCGTCAGGTACCTTCCCTGATGACATATGTGAGAGACTGAACACCTACTTAACCGATTTTACCAGTTTTTTCCACTTGAAGAATATGCGGATTTCCGCCACAAAATCTACAGCCACTCTGTTCATCACATGGACAGCGCAGTTTGGACGAGAGTTGCGAAGGTAGCAGAATTCCGACCACAAACTGCCCCAAAATTTTAGGGGTCACATTCGACACTACATTAAAGTCATGCGCACACGCCACAGCTATCTGCGACAAATTGAAAAGCAGGAACAAGGTCCTCAAGTCCCTAGCCGGCAGCACTTGGGGTGCAGATTAAGAAACCTTGTTGACCACATATAACGCGATAGGTCGGTCCGTGGTAAGCTATGCGGCTCCAGTCTGGTCCCCGAGATTATGTGATACGAATTGGAAAAAGATTCAAACTTGTCAGAATGCCGCCCTGAGAACAGCAACAGGGTGCCCCCTCAAGTCTTTAGTGGACCATCTACATAAGGAGGCAAAGATTCTTCCAGTAAAGCAACATAATGATATGCTTTCGTTGCAATACTTGCTTGGGTGTTACCGTGAGAGCCATCCCAATCACCATCTGCTGTCTAGGCCCGTAGAGAGGGAGGTCCAACAATATAGGAGAGAAACCCTAGATCAACAGGCATATAGAGCAGGATTAAATAGTATTCCCACGGATGCAGTTGCTAAGGCTCTAAGCAAAAATTCTTATTAGGCGGAAATCGATCGCGCCGTGCGAGACATCTGCCCAGTAACGACATCTTTTCAACTGCCCCGCCAAACCTACTCATCTAACTCCAGTGGATCTGTGGCTACATCCCATCGAAGCAGCCATTTTCCTGGAACTGGAGATAGACCCAGAGCCAGATTGAACAGAAGAACGAACATACAAACATAATAGTAAACACTGTTACAACAACAACAACGCTCATGTGCTAATCCCGTCGCCTCTGCCGGGAAGTTTAGTGTCACTTCGGGTATTCGATCAGCAGGCTGCAGCAGTGATGATGTTTCGGAACGTCCGTTCTGCACGGGTTGCAAGGTGACGTCATTTGTCAGACCAGATGACACGATGGTTACATCTGGCGAACTGCGACACTCTTCACTAATTCTGGTAGAGGCGTCCTCATTGGTCGTGCAAAACGTAGAGCTATATACCTGCTCAACCAGCGATACACCCCTCTGGTCGTTTCCGAGGACCGAATGCCACAACTCATGATGAGCATTAAAGTCCCCCAAGGCCAGACTGTTATGAACTTCCAAAAGCGGGCCTATAATCTGGTGTACAACTATTTATAGGCGGGATGTATACGCTCGGCAATTCTTTGTACGGGTCAGGCTGTACCTCGTGACCTCAGTGTACACATGTTTGGCTTTGTTGTTGTAACAGGTTGTCTGCAACCAATCGTTTTTCCCTGTAAGGATGTTGAAAACATTAGTAATGTTTGTGTGTCAATTGTGGAGTGGGAGTGTGGGAATTTGTGTGGATTCGTGGATGAGTTGGGTTATTGTGTTGATGTATATGTGTATGGGATGATATTGAGGATGTACTGGGTTATTGTGTTAATATTGTATGAATGTGGATGGGAATGTGTGTAAGGTTCTTGATAGAGTGTGTTTGGTGGATATAGAAATTTCATTTGCTATTGTTCTGGGAGCTGTAAGAAACGGGCCACTTCCAGTGGTCTTGTCCATAGGTCCACAGGGCGCAAATCTGTGGCCCTAGCTGGGCAAGAGAATATGTGCGCTGTGTTGTGCGGGCTTTATCTGCAATTCGGGCACCTGTCGAGGGTGCCTGAAACTATTCTGGCTTGATAACAGTTTAGAATAGTGCTCCATCCAGACCTTAATTGTGCCAGGATTGTTCTGGTCCGTCTGGGTAGGAGTCTTTCACTGTCGGATATGGCTGGGCGGTGTTCATTAAGGACGATGTTGCAGCGGTATCTTACGATGGTTTGGGAAACCGTAAGAGTGTGTATCTGCCACAGGCCTGCCGCTATTGACAATCTGTTGACGACAGATGGAACTGCGTCTTGGATGTCCGGACGCTAGTGCCTGATGTCCTTCCGGATGTGGCGTGGAGGAAGATCCTGCATCGCAGTGTGATGGTTGGGGTGACTTAGCAGATGACAGACCAGTAGGAACTGTCTAGCAAGCAACACACTATCACACACTCCTCATGTAGATGATAGACACTCGACATCTGCACACATCCGGTAGCAATCCGAAGCGCACTATTTTGAACCACTTGCAGTTTACGCCATAGCGTTTTGCTCAGGAAAGAAGCCCAAACTGGGGCGGCATAGCTCAGCACTGAGCGACTGATGGCCTTATATGTCGCGAAGAGCGTTTCTTTATCCTTTCCCCAGGAGGTGCCTGTTAGAGCTTTCAGGATCTTATTCTTCGATTGGACTTTACTTTTTATATACGCGGCATGTTTCGTGAATTTGAGAAGATTATCAAATACAACACCTAGGATCTTGGAATGTTGTACCGTCGGAATTATTCTGTCGTCGACTATTAACCTGAGCTCAGTTCTAAATTCACGCGTCCAGGAAGTAAAGAGGGTGGCAGTCGATTTCGTTGGCGAGATTACTAGGTTTCTTCCATGCATGAAGGCTGATATGGTGGCAAGGTAGCTGTTAAGACGTGCACTTATTTTCTCGAGATTGACTCCGCATGAAATTATTGTACAATCATCCGCGTAGGAAACCACTTTTACGCCGGGTTTTGGTGCAGGAAGCTTCGCAAGGTACGCGTTAAACAGGAGCGGTGACAGAACTCCGCCTTGCGCGACGCCCATTTTAATTTTGCGATACTTGGACTTGCGGCCTCTAAACTCCACATATGCCTGTCTACCAGCGAGATAATTGCCATGCCAGTGCTTGGTAGTGTGGCAGTGTCACCAATCAAGACCGAGAGATCCACTGTGTCAGTTTTGGTTTTGTTGTATAGTCTTCTGCTGATCTTACTAAGATAAGCTATTTAGCTTTGATCACCAAACCCACTGACATCTCCTGCCTGAGCGAGTAAGTGGCCAGAAGGCCTCATAACTATATACAATAACCTTTGTTGTTGCATGAAACTTACGTAGTAGAATAGGTTTGATGCTGGGTCGACAGCCGCTGGCCGAAACATAATGGTTTCGGGTCAATCCGGTACAAAAGAACCCGCTGTCGTGGGATTGACAATAACTTTTGCTAAATGTTTCATTGCGATATCAACCTAGGTGGATGTTATAGGGCTATATGATGCCCCAGCTTGGAGTTTTCTAGTTCAGAGAATTTGTTCCAGTCGGGTTTCCATGGATTCATATGTGGTGGTTGTTGTAAGCCATCAATAGATACTTGAAAGAGTATCTTCGTGTGATCGGAAATGGAACACTCATCAGATATTTCCCAGTCAATAATGAGGGTTTTGTCTTTATTAATAAGGGTTATGTCGGCGGTTGGCCATACTTCGTAATATCTTTTCCGCTGAAATTGGAGAGATATATTATTTTAAGATCTTTTTGGCAACTATACAAGTTCTTACCTTATCTCCAATGGATGTGGCGAATTTGGTATAGTTGCATAAATAAGGCTCCTGGACTAAGACGATGTCAACTTCAGACTTCTTGAGGGATAGAAGTAATTAAGCACGAACCGCTTTGCTTTGCATGATTTGATGTGGCTACAGCTTACGATCTTTTACTGCTTTTGTCCATCCTAGGCCAAACAGGAGTTCAGTCAGGCTGAATAGAGGTTACTATAGGAAAACTTTAATTCAGCCTGGCTGAATAAGGGGTTCCATAAGAAAACTTAAATTCAGCCTGGCTGAATATGCGTTTTCATCCGAAAACTTTAATTCAGCATGGCTGAATAAAGTTTTCCATAGGAAAAATTTAATTTACTATTTCTTTATTTACCAATAATTTTTTTCTTCTGTTTCCAGTTAATGCGGAGTCCTTGGACAACATTTTAAATATAGCCAATGACAATGGCGACAACAACACTAACCACACCGAGGTTTCATTTAGACCGTTATCAATAATAACAAAAGCAAAAAATACAAATGACACTGCCGTTCTAATAAACGAAAATGATCAACAACAAAATTGTTGTCCCAACGATTTCTTAGACGATAATAATAGCTGTTCTCTCCCCACAACAACAACAACAACTAGTACTACTATAAACAACAACCACGAAATATTAGCAACAGAAGATACCAACGATTTAGATGAAAATGATCTCATAGAAGAACTTATCGATGAATTAGATGTTATCGATGATGAAGAACCCGATATCAATGAAAATATCCTAATCGATCACCATTCTCATTCTTATCAGGATCAGAATCAAAATAATTTGTATGATGACAATGATGAAATGGAGCAATTTTTAGTGGCAAACAATAACAACAACATTGAAATCCAAGATGCCAGAGAGAAATTCCTGGAAGAAGAGGATGGGCATGAGGAACAGGATTGTCATGCTGATAATTTAAATATAACATTTGAATGTAAATATTGTTACAAATGGAAGAATAGCTCAAGTGAACATTTTCGCACCCAGGCAGAACTTCTGTCACACATTGCCGAATTCCATGGTTCCCATAATACACCGTATAATTGTCCTTATTGTGAGGAATGTTTTATGGATGCTGCCTCACGTACCACCCATTTAAAGGAGGTACACAGTCAAAAGCTCCACTCCTGTGAAACATGTGGTAAAAAATATGCCGATAAATTTAATCTACGAAATCATGTGGAGAAATATCACAGCGGTGCCGATTTCGATTGTACTTTGTGTGCAAAAAGTTTTTGTTCGAGTAAAAGTTTGAACTATCACATGAAATGGCATAATCCAAAGGAACAACTGAAGTGTAGTTACTGTGATCGTTTGTTTATCAATCAGCGGCATTTGAAGGTGCACGAGGAGACACACACTGGTTTCCGCAGCCAAGAAGTTTGTTCGTTTTGTGGGAAATGTAAGTATAGATATTGGATTTAATCTGTAATATTTGTTCGTTAAATAAGCAATAGATTTTCTTTCGCGTTGTAATCGGGTATCTAGTTTACACTAAGATGATCGACATTATTCATGCAGTGATTGCTGTGTACTAATTTATTTAATGTAAAAATACTTTTAAGATCTACGTATTACAATTTAACTTTACCTAACATAGAGTAGACTTTCTTCCAATCAAGTTGAAGAGTCTTATTCATCGCCCTCAATTTCGCCTTTGTTCGCTCAGATTTTTTCCAACTAATATTGCCGGACTGTCCCTTTTCCTTAAGGGCAGTCAACAGACTTGGGTCACAGTTTTTTTTGCTCAACTAATATTCTGCCTGTTAAGGGTACTCTTCAGACTGGATTTCATTAATCTCTTCAATCGCCCAGATGCTGAGACCAAGAACCCTATTTCATCTTAAATTTTTGTTGCCGTCTCATTCTGACCCAACGTGATTGACTGTCCTTTTCCTTAAGGACAATCTCCAGACTTGGGTCAATTTTTTGCTAACCCAATATTCTCCTTATTAATGGTACTCCTCAGACTGGATTTCATTAATGTCTTCAATCGCCCAGTTCATCAGACGAAGAAGTCTATTTCATCTTCAATTTTGCTGACGTCTCATTCTGACACAACATGATTGACTGCCCTTTTCTTTAAGGACAGACTGGATTTCATTAATCTCGTCAATCGCCCAGTTAATGGGACCAAGAAGTCTATTTCACCTTTAATTTTTGCTGACGTCTCATTCTGAAACAACATGATCGACTGTTATTTTCCTTAAGGACAGTCTCCAGACTTGGGTCAGGTTTTGTTTTTGTGGAACTAATATTCTCCCTATTGGGGCAAATTCTCAGCTTTCCAGCGTTGTTTGTTTTGGCCACTGATCCGGCAGAACCCCGTCTTTCTTCGAGGGTTTTTAATCAACTGATTTATTTCGGTTAAAAATTATCTTAAGAACTAAATATTACGATTTGACTCAACCTAACTAGTGTGTAAAACAGGTAGTGATTAGACAGATATATGTTGTAGCAACACAAATATGTTCGATTGTATAGATGTTGCAGTTATCTAGTTATGGTTTCCCTGTGTCCAGATTCAAAAATTTTGAAACCTGGTCTGGCCGCGTCTATAAAAAAATCAGGAAACAGGTAGGAGATTTATCTGGGCAATTAAACGCACAATTAATATGCTGGACATGTATTCGTTATCGGGCCAAATGTGAATTAAGGCGTCTGCATAAGTTCGGATCTTAACTGGGCTAAAACCACTACTGCTTGCCTTGGCAGCTGGCGTGTGAATGCTATTAGGGGATGTGCAGCCACTAACTTGTGACTGCGTCACTCGGAGACCTTCCGGTCCATTGTGATCATCCAGTAGAAAAAAGAGGAAAAAAGCTGCAAAGAAAAGAGGAGATGGAAAAGACAGAATAGGGGGAAGAAATAAAAGGAGGAAGTTGTTAGAAAAGTAAAGAACGAATAAATTACAAGAAAGTTTAAGAGGGGAGGAATAGTTTTAGAAAAGGAAAAAAGTTTTATTTTTAATGGTAGGCAGAATAATTTACGCGTTTAGGTTGCGCTGCCCAGCCACTTCAGATTTTTGATGATGCTGTAGATCACAGCAGGTTCCACAGTTGAGTAGAAAGTTAGACACGCTGGAAAGTGAACACCTACTAACCTATGCCGTCTACGAGCCATTGCTGGACAACGACATGGGATGTGCTCGATCGTCTCTAACTCCTCCTCATCCTCACAGAGTCTGCAGTAGTCAGTAACATCCTCATCCCATTTGATGGTATGGGCCCTGATATAGCAGTGTCCAGTAATGACTCCCGTCACGGGCTGTTTCCTCAGAGAACGTTTCAATTTTTTGAAAGAAATGACAAATGGGTGGTTTGATAGAGTCAGCGATAGCTAGATCTGTAGACTGCGATCCTCGTCTAGCATATTCATCTGCTCTTTCATTACCCAGATAGTCGCGGTGTCCTGGTACCCAGCATAGCCGGAAGCCGTTAGTTAGCGTTCTCAAGGCTGATCTACACTTAAGGACGACATCGGATTTGATGTTGCAGGATTTGATGGCTTTAAGAGCCGCTTGACTATCCACAAAGATAGTCACCGGTTCAAAGATTTCTGCATCCAAACTTTTTATCAATTCCGCTGCCTTCCAAATCGCGAAGATTTCAGCCTGGAAGACACTACAGTTGCTGTCTAGACTGTAGGTGTACTCAAGAGATAGCCTTTCACAGTAGACGCCAGCCCCGGTACCTTCCTCCATCTTGGAACCGTCTGTATAAAAAGCCAGACCGTCCAGAGGGGGGTTACTGCGGTTCCAGTCGTTTCTACTAGGTATAACGACGTCTATATCGTCAAATCTCAGGACTGGTGATATATAGTCGCTCAGTTTTCCGCGTTGGTTCACATTTATGCCTGATTCGTTCAGAATACATCCATGCCCATAGGTACAACCGCGCCAGAGATCCTGTTCATGTAGCCGTAGGGCACTGCGAGTTGCCTGACACTTAATGCTGAGACTCAGTGGTTTTAAGTTCAGCATTGCGTTCAGAGCAGCCTGTGGTGTGCTCCTGGTGGCTCCAGTAATGAGAATCGAGGAAGCTCTCTGTACCTTGTCAAGCCTACCGGATGTCGTTTGGCGCAGTGAGTGCCACCAAACAAGAGAACCATAGGATAAGATGGGTCTAACCACGGTGTTATACAACCAGTGTATAATCGATGGGTTCAGACCCCAACTTTTCCCAATAGAATTCTTACATGAATAAAGTGCAATCCTTTCTTCGTCCTTTCCTCAGCACTGCTGTTCCATCGCAATTGACAGTTCAGGATTGTGCCAAGGTACTTTGCCTCGGGCGAGAGCTGAAGCTGCACTCCATCCAGTGTTGGTGGTAC
Source organism: Musca autumnalis (assembly GCF_047663935.1). Lineage (NCBI taxonomy): Eukaryota > Metazoa > Arthropoda > Insecta > Diptera > Muscidae > Musca > Musca autumnalis. Next base: position 63,477,275 of record NW_027411644.1, read on the forward strand.
AAATACGCCGAGCTTACGCTTTCTCGTGAACATTACCAGTTATGTCTTGGTTGGGTATACTCCAAGGCAATTGGCCTTAGCCCAGCGCGACAGCGTCGATAATGCTCCTTGCATAAGCTCCGAAATGGTTGACGGAAACTTACCGGAAATCAGTAGTACAACGTCGTCCGCATAGGCAACAACTTTTATACCTTGATTGTCCAGATCAGCCAAAATATTGTTTATAACAAGTAGCCACAGTAGCAGTGAGAGCACTCCTCCTTGGGGGGTGCCTCTAGTTACTGTTTTCCTAATTTTTGTCTCCTCAATGCTGGAGTTTATAATTCTGCTTTCTAGCATATTATTTATCCAGCAAGTTAGAGGTTCAGGTGTGTTAACTTTCTTAAGTGAGAGTTTTATGGACTCAAGTTCTAAGTTCTATGTCCAGAAAGGCAGCCAAGGTAAAGTTTGAGTTTTCCATATTCCTCTCAATAAAGCCAACCACCTCATGCAAGGCAGAATCCACAGATTTGCCTTTAATATAGGCGTGTTGTGAGTTGCTTATAGAGGCGGTGTCTACATGGCTCCTTATCTCCAGATCGATCAGTCTTTCGAGAGTCTTAAGGAGATAGGATGATAAACTGATGGGTCTGTACTCCTTTGGTGCAGAGTGACTAGGTTTTCCCGCTTTGGGAATGTAAGTAACTTTTACCTCTTTCCACAGACCCTGTACATATGAGACACTCAAACACGCCCTATAGATCTCCTCCAGGATTTGTTATAAACGTGGCGCTGCAAATTGAAGCATCGCCGGCGTTATACCATCCGGTCCAGGTGACTTATATGGCTTGAAAGTGTTGACAGCCCATTTAATCTTATTTCTGTTAACCACCTTATCAATGAGATCCGAATCCATAGGCTCTTGAATTTGGAGGTCGTCACATTCATTATTGACGGTGTCCGCATCCTTACAGCTTGGGAAGTGGGTCTCTGCCAAGAGGTTAAGAGTCTCGGTAGCAGAGTCTGTCCACGCACCATCTTGCTTCTTGATACTTCCGATGGATTTAGGGTCCTTGGAAAGTAACCTTCGAAACCTAGCTGCATCGTTGACTCCTTCTACTGACTCACAGAAATTAAACCAAGATTTTTTTCTTAGCTCGCTTGATCTCACTCTTGTATTTATTGAAACTCACCTTGTAGAGTCCCAATCAATGTCGAGTTTAGTCTCATGCGCCCTGTTATACATACAAACAAATCATCCCTTGTGACAGCTTCCTCTCACCGATGTTTAAATTAGTTATTCTGCTGTTCTTTCGGCAATCCAATTAATCAGTGTGGAGGAAACACCTACGTTGTTAGTGAATTATGATGCTTTCATGCCTGATATTATGGAAAGTACCTTCTATGTCAAGAAAACCTGGTGGCGTATATTTTGAGCTTTCCCTATTTCGCTCGACAAACTAGTTATACTGCATTGAATGTGCTTACTTTCCATGGAATTTTTAGGCGACTTATGATTTTCTCGATGACACTCACAACAGCGGTGGCCTGGTTGCGTGCCAATCTTGTTGGCTTTTTCGTATAGCCTTCTTCTGACATTCCTAAGATTTTGTTCTTCCTAATTCCACCAAACCGGCTGACATCACCTGGCTAAGCGAGTTAGTGTGCAGAAGGCCTCATAGCTATGGACAATAACCTTTGTTACATGTTTTACTGCGCTATCAATCTAGGTGGCTGTTTTAGGATATCCCCAGCTTGGAGTTTGCTAGTTCCGTGGGTTTGTTACAATCGGTTTCCTATGTGGTGGTTGCTGTATGTCGTCAATAGAGACTTGAAAGATGGTCGGAAATACTAACCGGATACTTTCCAGTCAATAATGAGGATTTGTCTTTATTAATAAGGGTTATGAAGGCGGTTTTCCATTCTTCGTAACATCTTTTCCGCTGAAATTAGAGAGATACATTAATTTAAAATTCTTTTTTCCAACTAAACAAGTTATATCCGATGGATGTGGCGAAGTCAACTTCACACTTCTTGAGGGCTAGATGCGAAGTCATTGCTGCTTATGATCTTCTACAGTTTTCCCTAGCGAGTCCTTAAAAAGTCTACTTCCTGTGAGGTTACGGACACCCTGATGACAAGATCCAAATTTTTCTGACTGTGAATAACCAGTTCCTTTGAGCTGGACCGGAAAGTTAAGTCGCTTTGTGAGTTGAGACTTAAGCAGCATCTCAGATCAGGATACCAGTTGTTGCAAACACTGGATTTAACAGGAGTAGAATTTACAGCAATGCGCATATCCAATACGGATACAAACTAGATATTAGTACCGGGATTTTGGTCGACGTCGACATGAAATAGTAGAATGGCTACCAAAGATTTCAGAATGCAACGTGTATTCTGTAATTTTTGATTTAATATATTAACCATTGGTTCTCTTTTACAGATTTCTTCCATTTGAAAACCTTACGATGGCATATATTTCGTCAACATGGTGGTGAAAAGCCCTACAAATGTGCTAGATGTCCAGAAGGTACTTTTTCCTAGAAAAACAAGTAAATAATAAAGGAATTAAACACATTTCTTTAAATTACAGTTTTTACCTCGTACTTTGAAAAACGTCTCCACATGCTGGAATTCCATTTGGACAATTTAACGCTGATAGAACGAACCGAATGTATGCTGTGTCGTAAACGTTACGACAATGAATGTATACTCAAAGATCATATGCTTGAGGATCATAAGGAGAATAAGGGGGCTGTGAAAATAGCAAATAATAAACGCATCATTATGAATAAGAAACCAAAAAGCTTTACCGGTTTATTCCATTGTGAGAAATGTGATAAACGTTTCAATATGAAATCGGCTTTGGAACGACATATGGCTGTGCACTCAATTGAGGGGAGGTATTGGAGAAATGTTTTTAATTTTTTACACAAAAAACTTACTGAGATTTTCATTTTAGGCCACATGCGTGTCCCCAGTGTCCGAAACGTTTTAAACGTTCCCAAGATATGAAATGGCATTTGAAAACCCATTCTGCGGAAAAACCTAACATATGTGATATTTGCGGCAAAGGATTTGCCTTGAAATATGTTCTAACTCAGCATCGTAGAAGTCATGAGGGTAAGGTTTAGCTCACATCATGATTATATTAAAACTTTTTGCTAGGTTAAGCTTCTTTATAAGGATATTTGAAGTAGATTCCATGGAATTATCATCTAAGACCCCACTGGATGTACTAAATGTTGTACAATGTACTCTTACTGTATTAGCATAGTCAGCGCGTCGCTGTTGTCATTTAAATCCTGGTATATGTGTGTATTCCTAGCATCGGACCATATCCCGATACTCACTTTTGCGAAGACCAGGGACTTAGTGGAGCCAGAGAAACGGTAATTATCGCTGACGTCCGAAACGTCAGTTGCTTTGTAGTAGTGCATGAAACTAGGGGTTCTTAGATCGAGTTTCATACTAGAGTAATTTTAAGAAATTGCAGTAGTGGGGAACTCGATCTAAGAACCCCTAGTTTCCTCCATGACAACAAAGCAACTGCCGTTTCGGAAGTCAGCATAATTTATTACAAGTTCAACCGCCATGGCTTCATGAATGTGAAGACAATGCCATCATATACAGACGCCACCCCCCTTGGAGAAAGGATTTTAAGAACCTATGAGCGGCCAAACGTTTCACTCCAATAGGCAAAATTGCACAATGGAAACCCAATTTTCCAACTGGTAGAACATTGAGACGTGATTCGCCAGTCATCTTCTGTTGATCCAAAAATCCCTAGTCTGTCCGACAAAATCAACAATCTCGTGAACCAGCATCGCAGAGGGAAATGGGTAAAATATGTGGATAACTGTGAAGCTGTTTAACACAAGCTCTGGGCCAATGTAAAGAGTCTTGCAGACGCCAGAACGTTATGAAAAAATGTCGCTGTAAGTTCGGAGGTGCTGACATCATCGAAGTAAAAAAATGGGGGCTAAAGTTTTGCCATCAATGTATTTACTTATTGCACATCCATCTGAGCAGAACAGGGCAAAAGGTGCACCCATAAGCCCTGAGACCTGACAGCATTTCCTATGCTGTAAAATATCAGCTCGGCTACAAGAGACCAGCAATTCAGACACTATCGGTAAATAGGTCAGAGATTCCAGATATTTGGAAAACGGAGAGAATAATTCCACACGGAAGGTTCAATTTCCCCATAGCTGCTGCGCGACTCGTGAGACGATATTCGCCAGTCATCTCCAGATGCTGCAAGAATCCCCACTCTGTCCGAAAGGCAATGAGACGACATTGGCCAGTCATCCAACGAAAAACCTCGTAAAACAGCATCGCAGAAAGAACTGGGGAACATCTGGATAATTGTTTCCATAAGCAGTCCGCCCGATTTCATCACCTCTGAACGCTAATTCAGATGCGACGGAAGCTGCTTTTTTCTAGGGGAGGGTTACTAACCCGACGCCCAAACCCAAGTTTTTAACGTTCTTATTGGTGAACGCGCGGCACATGTTGGACGGATGTTAGTTACCATATGGGATGATAGGACCACCAACCAAGACATGCCAGGGTGGTGGACCTACAAGAGAAAACCCCTAGATAAACAAGGCTATCAAGCAGGTGTAAATAGCGTTCACCCAGATACAGTCGCAGATGCCATAAACAACTATCGTATGAAAACGGTCTTCGGAGAACATCTCCATCTAGCGCAGCTGAGGAGCACCCGCTAGCACTACAAATCAGAGTAATTTTGGCTCAACTACGCTCAGGATGGTGCTGCCGTCTAAATTTCTATAGTGCAAGGATCGATGACGGCACAGGCCCGTACGACGCACTGCACCTCTTCAACTGCCCTGCCAAACCTACTCAACTAACTAGAACTGGAGATAGAGCCAAATCCAGGATCCATATTAAGCAGAAAAACATATCATAAACTGTTACAATAACAACGGCTACTTGCGACAAGATCAGAAGTATGAACAATGTTCTCAAGTCGCGAGTCGTCTGCACTTGCGATGCTGACGAAGAAATCATGTTGACCTCTTGCCATGCTATTGGTCGGTCTGTGGCAAGATATTGCGTCTGCAGTGTGATATGCAAATGTTAGCGCTACGCAGTGGAAGAATATTCAAGCCTGCCAGAATACCGCCATGATGACTGTACAGGGTGCCTTCTCACGACACATGTGAACCATATTCATGAGCAGACGAAGATTTTGCAGGTATTTTAGCACAACATGATGTTATCGATGCAGTATCTGCTTGGGTGTTATTGCCGAGGGCATGCCTACCACAATCTAGTGGACAGGTTGCTTCCACCAGGCGCGTCAGCGGAGATCTTCATGATCTAGAGAGAAAGATCCAAAGCTACCAGCGAGAACCTCTGAATCAACAAGTCTAATAGGCAAGCTTACAGCCTGTTTCACTATGTCGAACGAAAAGAAAAACAACTAAACTCGCAAATGAGCGTGATGAGCTTCGCCGAACCAACCCCAATGACCCCATGGTCAGGGAGCTGACGTTAACAGGCTGGTCGACGAGCATAAGCGGAACAAGTGGTTAAATCATCGGAAGAGTTGCAACATTGGAGCCGGTATAGGTGAATTGTGTGCAACGATTAAGTCACTCTCGAACCCTGGAAGAATGGAAGATAGGACCTCAGTCACGTTTGGCGACGTTACGTTGACTGACCCGAAGAGGTGCGCAAGTTATTTTAATCGAATCTTCCTGCCGAGGAGTAACCACCACAGTTTACAATGGATGATGTTGCCATTGCCATCAGGAACGGTTAATCACCCAAAGCGTTGGGCCCTGTAGTGCGATTCTATAACACATTTTTTGAGTTACCGACAAAAATCGGTAACATTAAAACGCAAAATTATAAACGAAAAGTTCAAATACAAGTTGACAACACGCTTGCTATCGGTAGAACTTTACGACTACTTTTTATTTGTCGCTAACTTACCAAATAATAACGTTAACTACCGAAATTATAAGCATTTTAATTTGACCGACATTTGTCGGTAACTCAAAAAATCAGTTAGAGAATCGCACTACTGATGGCATCTCCATGGTAATGCTGAAGCAGCTGGATGAGCCGGGAGTGGAGTATCTCATTAAAGTTCTCAACTTGTCGCTATCCGCCCTCATTGTTCCCGAAGTCTGGAAAATGGGCAGGGTGGTCCCACTACGGAAGCCCGGCAAGGATGCCAGCAAAAGTGAATCGTACAGGCCGATTTCGCTTTTGTCGCCCGTAGCAAAGACCCTTGATCCCTTAGTCCTCCCCAGTATCAGAAATAGCTATCAAGTTGCCGATCATCAGCATGGATTCCGTAAGCAGCACATCACGACAACTGCGCTGCACGCCATTACCATACATATTTGTCAAGGACTCAACCAGAGACGGCCGTGCGATAGAACAGTGATGGTGGCGCTTGACTTATCAAAAGCCTTTGATACAGTCAGGCACTCCACGCTGTTTGAGGACATTGAACAGACAACCCTCCGGCCAAGATTGAAACGTTGGATAGTCAATTATATGTGTGGACGCCAGTCGTACGTGGAATTCAGGTACAAGAAGTCCAAACCCCGTAGAGTGAAACAGGGAGTTCCCCAAGGTGGGGTGATATCTCCGGAACTGTTTAACCTCTACCTCTCCTGTATTCCGCCCCCTCTAGACGGCATCGAGATCGTAACGTATGCGGATGATTGCACGATCCTGGCGTCGGGTACCTATCCTGATGACATCAACAGCCACTCTGTTCACCACAGGGACAGCGCAGTTTGGAAGAAAATTGAATGTCGTGGTCGACCGTAGCAGAATTCCGACCACAAACTACCCCAAAATTTTAGGGGTCACTTTCGACACTACTTTCACGTAGTGCGCGCACGCCACAGCTATCTGCGACAAACTGAAAAGTAGGAACAAGGTCCTCAAGTCCCTAGCCGGCAGCACTTGGGGTGCAGATATAGATACCTTGTTGACCACATATAACGCGATAGGTCGGTCTGTGGTAAGCGATGCGGCGCCAGTCTGGTCCCCGAGATTATGTGATACGAATTGGAAAAAGATTCAAACTTGCAAGAATGCCGCCCTGAGAACAGCAATAGGTGCCTCCTCAAATCTACAGTGGACCAACTAGATGAGGAGACAAAGATTCTTCCAGTAAAGCAACACAATGAGATGCTTTCGTTGCAGCACCTGCTTGGATGTTACCGTGTGAGCCATCCCAATCACCATCTTGTGGTTAGGCCCGACACATACAGGCAGATCAGGAAGGATATCCATGCTCTAGAGGGAGAGGTCCAACGATACAGGAGAGAACCCCTAGATCAACAAGCATATCAAGCAGGTTTAAATAGTATTCACACGGATGCAGTTGCCAAGGCCTTAAGCAATTATAGTGTGAATAAAGTCCTCGAAATCTATTGCAGCTGAGGAGCGTCAACTGCCACGACAAACTAGAGTAGTTTTGGCTCAACTACGCTCGGGATATTGCAGTCGCCTAAATTCTTATTGGGCGAGACATCTGCCCAGTATGCAAGACATCTGCCCAGTATGTGGCATGGGCCCGCACGACACAAAACACCTTTTCAACTGCCCAGCCCAGATGAGTAGGTTTCATCTAACTCCAGTGGATCTGTGGTTACATCCCATCGAAGCAGCCACTTTCCTAGAACTGGAGATAGACCCAGAGCCAACCACTGTTACAACAACAACTAAACTCGTGTATAATTTTTAAATTTTGTAGTTGTTTTAAAGCAAACACAAAGTCAATATTGCCATGAAAACCAGAGTTTAGGTGTTTTTCGTTCGCAATAATTTTCTTTCGACATAGTGAAGCAGGCGCTTAGATACCATTCATACTGATGTAGTTTCGCAGGTAATACAATGATACAGTGTAAATGCCGTACTCGGGGATCACAAACTTACTCAGCTGTTGTCTGATTCTTTCTGGACACAGCCAGTACAGGTTGCAGAGTTTTTTAATCTCAACACAGAGGAACCAGAACCTAGCAAGCGAAAAATATATACGAACGAACATATTTTTGTTGCTACAAAATACAAAAACAACCTTTACTGTAAATGCGCTTTAACATTTAACATATTTCATTTGACGTATGTTATAAACCATGCATCATTTAAGTTGTTAATTACATACAATATCTGTCAAATAAATGACGTAAACCCCCAAAACACCTGTTTTAAGTGCAAGTGTAAAATGCGTTTAAAGGTTTTTCCGGGTTACAGCATGGTGGAATAATAGTAGTTAGTTTACATTTACGAAATCCACTCGATTTCAACTGTCAAATACATAGCTTAAACGTCAAATGAAATCCAATTGATTTCGGAGGACGTATACGCAAAGGAATTGACAGTTGAAATCGAGTGGATTTCGTAAATGTAAACAAAGCATAATAAGGTGTTAGATCAAATCATACCAAACGTCAAAATTGTTCACAATAACGTATTGCTGTGAATTGCTTGTTTATCATTCGCATGTGATTTTATTCACAATAATGCATTTTGACAACTAGTGTGATAATCAGCTGTTTTTCCCGTTGTACCTGTATTATTGTGCCATGAGTTACAGTACATTTATAGTACGTTTACATTTACGAAATTCCTTGGCGAATAGGCTATGCTGGATTTGCCAAATCCAGTGGATTTAAGTGGAAATTAAGTGGATTTAAGTTGTCATTTTCATACAATTTATGTCAAATAAATCGAGATGATGCGCTTAATCATCATATCCAGTAGACATTTGATATTTGAAATCCAGTGTATTCAATGATTTTTTCTGTAGGTTAAGTAGTATTTACATCAAACATATTATTTAAGTTGTCAATTCCATTGAATATCTGTCGAAATTTATGACATGTTAGACCAAAAACCTTTATTTTAGGTAGCAGTTTAAATTAGACTTTAGTATGTGCTTCCTCTTTTCTAATTTGTATGCGTTCTTGTTTCAGTTCTAGAAAAGAATTTCACCTGTACAATCTGTGGGCGCTCATATCTCTTTGAAAAGTCACTGCGTTTACATGAACGAATACACAGCGGGAAAACCTATTACAAATGTGATTTATGTAGCGAAAGCTTTGTGACACATATTAAGTTTAAATGTAAGTATTTCGAGAGATAATATAGTTCTATAATATCCTAATTATATCTCCTCAAAATAGGGCACATGAAGAAAATGCACGACGAGGAAGAAGTGGCTGCAACCACTAATCTAAATTCTAATTTCAATAATAAGACGAATATTAGTAATAACCACAATAATAATAATATAAATAAAAAGAACACAGAGCTGCCGTTGGATGACTTGATAAATATTGTGATTACTTAGCAATAAATTTATTAGACAATACAACAACAAAATATTTGGTTAAAAAAAATTAAGAAGACACATTTTTGTGAAATTACATTTAAAAAAAATACATACATATAGCACAAATGACCATTAGTTTTAAACAAACAAAAATCGTTAAGTATAATAAAAAAGATAAAAAACAAATGTAGTAACAATTGTAATGCTCAAAAGAAATATTTAAAAAATGCATTTATTTTAAAGATGAATTATATATTTTAATTATGAAATTATGAACAAATGAAATTGTTAGTTTAGTTTAATGGCAAAATCATGTCCAACTAGTAGTTGAGCCAAAGGCTTTTAAAATAAAAACAAAAACCCAAACCAAATAAATTTTAACTTCCCTAAATAAATAGACAAAAACTCAACCTTTACATAATGTAATCCTTTTAGAAGAATGTTTATTGTTTTGCTCGAACACACTTTTTATAATAATTATATTGTTTTATAATCTATAAATACTTTATTTTGATATTTAAATACTAATTCAAATTTTAACTATAACATATGCTAAATGTTAAAATCTTAAATAAATTATTCTAAATAAATCTAAAATATATATTTCTCCACTAATTATGGTTTTTTCACTAAGAAAGGAAAATAGGATTTCAACTTTTGTGCGACGTTATGCCGAAAACACATCTAACGTTTCAGTAAAGTTGGGCGCCATTTCTGATAAAAGAATACAGAAAAATTCAATCTATCTGGCCCTTGCTTCTTTATTCTTTTATAAGAAATGATGTCTAAAGGTGAGAACAGAATGACAAATTCAAGCTTATCCAAGCCTGTATTTATGTAAAAGAATAAAGGAAAGGTACTACCTAATTAATATGCGATCTTGCATTTCTTTATTCTTTTACATAAATTCAGGCTTGAATAAGCATGAACTTCTCATTCTGTTTTCACCTTAACTTTACTGAAATGTTGGGCGTCATTTCTGAACATTAGAATATACAGAAATATTCTATCTACACAGAAAAAAATATTTCAAGAATTTTTACATATTTTCGTTCGTGATGTAGTTTTTTCATACTGTAAAGGTACCTCACATAAGATACATGTGCAGTTTCTTATATGCATCCGAAAGCCACTATTTTTTCGAAAATATGTAAGATTTTCATGATATACAAAATCACTTTCCTATTTTTCCCTATATTCCACTATTTGCTCTCATATTTGGTCTCTCCATTAGTGATCTTCTCACTAACCTTCCTCGTCACCGAAGCATACGATGCAGGCGAATTAACTGAGTGTGACAGTGTCAACTTATTCGCGGCAGAAGGCTGCCGGACGACCGCTTTCTCTTCACAACCACAGGTTGTGATTTTAGATTGGTCTGCTAAGGTTCAGTGACCTTTGAATCAATCGAAGATGCCGCAGAACCATCGTTGTTGTTGAAACAGTGTTTATTATTATGTTTGTATGTTCGTTCCTCTGTTCAATCTGGCTATGGGTCTATCTCCAGTTCCAGGAAAGTGGCTGCTTCGATGGGATGTAACCACAAATCCACTGGACATCTAACTCCAGTAGGTTTGGCTGGGCAGTTGAAAAGGTGTTTTGTGTCGTGCGGGCCCATGCCGCATACTGGGCAAATGCCTTGCACGGCGCGGTCGATTTCCGCCCAATAAGAATTTAGGCGACTGCAATATCCCGAGCGTAGTTCAGCCAAAACTACTCTAGTTTGTCGTGGCAGCTGACGCTCCTCAGCTGCAATAGATGGGGGATGTATTTCGAGGACTTTATTCACACTATAATTGCTTAAGGCCTTGGTAACTGCATCCGTGTGAATACTATTTAAACTTGCTTGATATGCCTGTTGATCTAGGGGTTCTCTCCTATATTGTTGGACCTCCCTCTCTAGAGCATGAATAGCCTTCCTGATATGCCTGAATGTGTCGGGCCTAGCCAGCAGATGGTGATTGGGATGGCTCATACGGTAACATCCAAGCAGGTACTGCTCATTGTGTTGCTTTACTGGAAGAATCTTTGCCTCCTCATGTAGATGGTCCACTGAAAATTTGAGGATGCACCCTGTTGCTGATCTCAGGGCGGCATTCTGGTAGGTTTGAATCTTTTTCCAATTCGTATCACATAATCTCGGGGACCAGACTGGCGCCACATAGCTTACCACAGACCGACCTATCGCGTTATATGTGGTCAACAAGGTTTCTTTATCTGCACCCCAAGTGCTACCGGCTAGGGACTTGAGGACCTTGTTCCTACTTTTCAGTTTGTCGCAGATAGCTGTGGCGTGCGCGCACGACGTGAAAGTAGTGTCGAAGGTGACCCCTAAAATTTTGGGGCAGTTTGTGGTCGGAATTCTGCTACCGTCGACCACGACATTCAAATCTCTTCCAAACTGCGCTTCCCATGTGGTGAACAGAGTGGCTGTTGATTTTGTGGCGGAAATCTGCATATTCCTCGAATTGAAAAAGGTGGAAAGATCGGTTAAATAGTTGTTCAGTCTCCCACATATGTCATCAGGATAGGTACCCGATGCCAGGATTGTGCAATAATCCGCATACGTTACGATCTCAATGCCGTCTGGAGGGGGCGGAATACAGGAGAGGTTAAACAGTTCCGGAGATATCACCCCACCTTAGGGAACTCCCTGTTTCACTCTACGGGATTTGGACTTCTTGTTCCTGAATTCCACGTACGACTAGCGTCCACACATATAATTGACTATCCAACGTTTCAAGCTTGGCCGGAGGGATGTCTGCTCAATGTCCTCAAACAGCGTGGAGTGCCTGACTGTATCAAAGGCTTTTGATAAGTCAAGCACCACCATCACTGTTCTATCACACGGGCGTCTCTGGTTAAGTCCTTGACAAATATGTGTGGTAATAACGTGCAGCGCAGTTGTCGTGCTGTGTTGCTTACGGAATCCATACTGATGATCGGCAACTTGATAGATATTTCTGATACTGGGGAGGAATAAGGCCTCAAGGGTCTTTGCTACGGGCGACAAAAGCGAAATCGACCTGTACGATTCACTTTTGCTGGCATCCTTGCCGGGCTTCCGTAGTGGGACCACCCTGCCCATTTTCCAGACTTCGGGAACAATGCGGGTGGACAGCGACAACTTGAGAACTTTAGTGAGATACTCCACTCCCGGATCATCCAGCTGATTCAGCATTACCATGGAGATTCCATCAGGGCCCAACGCTTTGGATGATTTAGCGTTCCTGATGGCATTTGCAACATCATCCATTGTAAACTGTGGTGGCTCCTCCTCGGCAGGAAGAGATCTTATGCGTCGTAATACTCTTCTCTTCGCCCTGTCACTCGCGGGGTGCTCGACAAACTGTCGATTGAAATAGCTTGCGCACCTCTTCGGGTTAGGCAACGTAACGTCGCCAAACGTGACTGAGGTCCTATCCTCCCTTCTTCCAGGGTTCAAGAGTGACTTAACCGTTGCCCACAATTCACCTATACCGGCTCCAGTGTTGCAATTCTTCAGATGATTTAACCACTTGTTCCGCTTATGCTCGCCGACCAGCCTGTTAACTTCCAGTGTCAGCTCCCTGACTCTAGGGCAGAGTGAGGCAGAGAACATTTTTGGGTCTCTCTTGTGCTCTCAATGAGCGTAAACTTGTTGTTGTTCACAACGTGCTAGCATCTACACAGGCTGTGAGCGATAACAAATTTACGCTCACTTAGAGCAAATGGGCTCTCTTGTGAGTCACAATGCCTCCTCCTGCTCTAGGGTCATTGGGGTTGGTTCGACGAAGCTCATCACGCCAATTTGCTAATCCCGCCGCCTCTGCTGGGAAATTTGGTCTTACTTCGGGTATTCGACTAGCAGGGATATGGCGAGCGGCTGCAGCAGTGATGATGTCTCGGAACGTCCTTTCCGCTACCCGAACATCAGAAGGATTGGGCTGTTCTCTGAAGCGGTGATTGGTGAACTCTCTGAAATCAGGCCAATAAGCTTTCTTATGATTGACGAATGTGCGGCGTTCAGAGGTAATGAAATCGGGTGTTCTGCTAATGGAGACAATTATGGGAAGATGGTCTGATCCAAGGGAAATGACGGGTTGCCAGGCAACGTCATTTGTCAGACCAGGTGACACGATGGTTATGTCTGGCGAGCTGTGACACTCTCCTCTAATTCTGGTAGGGGCGTCCTCATTGACCGTGCAAAACGTAGAGCTGTCAATCTGCTCAGCCAGCGCTGTACCTCTCTGGTCGTTTCCGAGGACCGAATGCCACATCTCTAGATGCGCATTAAATTCCCCCAGGACCAGACGATTATGACCTTCCAAAAGCGGGCTAATATTAGGCACGTAATCTGAGATACAGCTATTTCTCGGCGGGATGTATACTCTATCTCGGCAGTTCCACACCTGACTGCTACCCCCATACATTCCATGTACGGGTCATTACAGACAGGCTCAAGCGAGATAAGTCTGTATTGGACAGACTGGTGCAATAGGAAAGCTAATCCCCCACCTCCACTCCTGGTGCGATCCTTCCTTAGCACGTTGTAACCATTGCAACGTTGTAAGCTACAGTTGTTGTTGAGCTTGGTTTCTCGCACCGCCGCGACCTTGATATTCATTCCTCCGACTCATGAAATCTACTATTTCCTCGATCTTACCACAGCGTCCATTGCAATTAAATTGCAAAAAGGATGCATTTTCGGGGATTGGGATAGCAACGGCTGGTGTTAAAGGCTGCATGTGCGTTTGTTGTCGAGGAGACTGCGGGGGAGTCTCATAATCAGACGACGAGGTAGTTTCGTAATACGATGACGACTGACTGTTGACTGTATCCACACAGCATGCAGCAACATAGTCTCTGTCGTAGTCCCTCACGTGGACAAGTCGAGAGCAACCCCTTAGATGCACCCACTCCTGACATCTATTGCATCTCACCGAAGGCTGGATGTGGGTGAAGATGCGGATGTGACAAACCGAGCACAAATATATTGGTCCTGGGTTTTCCTCCGCCCACCAAAAGAATTCGGAGCAGGCATTCCGAGATATGCTGCTCCCAACACAGAAAAACGAAACAAATACAAACATATGTACAGTGAGGTGACAGCCGCTGGCCGGAACAATGATGTTGTGTAGTTGCGGGTCAATCCGGTACGAAAGAACCCGCTGCCGTGGGATTGCAGAACCATCGTTGCTTTGGCTGCTGGCGTTTTCTCCTGAGTCAGATGGCATTCTTCTCAGCTACAATTTAGCCGCTTTGGATGAAGGAGTGTCCTTTTTCGAACAAGAGGTTTCTGCCGTCGTCACCTCCTTAGAGGTCTCGATAGGGATACCTTCTCTTCTTGAAGTGGGAATTTCCTCTGGAACTTCCTCACAAACTTGAGGTTAGATCTTTTCAGCTGATAAGAACTAATCTCCCTTACACTGAAGGTGTTTGCATACCGATTGCAGTAATTGACTTCCCTTCGAAATGCTTTCTCTGAGGGTTTTTGGAGTTTAGGCAGTTGAAAAATCAAGTGAAAAATTTCCGGAGGATTTTAAAGCCTTCTTTGCTTTTTTGCTTCTTCTGGACCTTTTTTAAGATGTAATCTCCCTTACACTGAAGGTGTTTGATAACCGATTGCAGTAATTGACTTCCCTTCGAAATGCTTTCTCTGAGGGTTTTTGGAGTTTAGGCAGTTGAAAAATCAAGTGAAAAATTACCGGAGGATTTTAAAGCCTTCTTCGCTTTTTTGCTTCTTCAGGGCCTTTTTGATAGCTGCAATTTAGACTTTTTGACGAAGGGATGTCCTTTTTCCTCTTCTCAAAGTGAAAATTTCGCCGACAAAAAGTTTCATCTTAGTTGCTAGAGGATGTAGTTTCTCTCGAACTTCCTCACACACTTGCGATTAGATCTTATCAGCTTTGTTTGTATACCGATTGCAGTAATTGATTGGTCTTCCATTGCTTCTTTGGCATTTTTGGAGATTTTCGACATCAGTGAATCATCTATTTTATTAATGGATTATTCACTCTTGCCGCTTTCCTCCTCCACTGCTTTTGCCTGAGAAGCAAAGGTTTGTCGGATTTGGTTGTCCCTAAAACGCCCGACCCAGTACAGTCGATACAGCAAACTTACCAACGGATTGGGGCGCAGTATTATGACTGTAGGCGGAGACATGGATCAGTATCGTCTTCTATCAGCCATAAATTAACCCAAATGTCGTCAGAAGGACATTTTCCTCAATGAGATTAAGGAGTAATATGTTCTGTCTATTTAGACGGTCGTTAATATGTTTCCGTTCGGGAGTGTCGTCCCCGCCCTTAGCAACAGTCCGTTTCTCTGCAACACCATAGCTGGAGCTGCTGGCGACAGTAAAGAGGGGTTCGTTGTCAGTGTCCATGTTTGGGTTTAGTCAGGGAAAGTGAGGTTGTTGCACATGTAGAAGTGAATACTGCCTGGCTTTCTTGCT
Organism: Musca autumnalis; assembly: GCF_047663935.1. Taxonomy (NCBI): domain Eukaryota; kingdom Metazoa; phylum Arthropoda; class Insecta; order Diptera; family Muscidae; genus Musca; species Musca autumnalis. Next base: position 63,493,027 of record NW_027411644.1, read on the forward strand.
CCGCAGGCTTCCTTGCTCCGCTTCAATGCTAACATAATAAAAATAAAATAACAAAAAAAGGCCGAGTAATTTTCGAACTAGGTTGTCCTTTTCTTCTTTATTCTTTTATTTGCCAGAAATAAAGCGGAGCCAAAAAGGTTCTTATGTACAGAGGCTTTGAGGGTGCCAAGGCATCTACATCTGTGAAGATTTATATTTTTGTTTGAAAGTTCGTATATCGTATATAGATTTTGTTTGATGGAGGGACAGTGGTAAACCGCAGAAATCAGAAATGAATGTGACTGCTTCGATGGGATGCAACCACAGATTTTTTGGAGTTAGTTGAGTAGATTTGGCAGGGCAGGTGAAAAGCTGTAGTGTATCGTGCGGTTTGAACCGCATGCTGGGCAGATGTTTTGCACGATGTTCATCGATCCTTGCCCTAGAGGAATTCAGACGACTGCACCTTCCTTCGTGGCAGCTGAAGCTCCTCAGCTGCGATAGATGGGGGATGTTATCCGAGGACCACATTCACACAATAGTTATTTATGGCATCTGCAACTGCATCCGTGTGAATGCTATTTAAACCTGCTTGATAGGCTAGTTGATATAGGGGTTCTCTCATCTAGATCATGAAGATCCCTCTTGACATGCCTGTTTATGCCTTATTAAAATGTGATAGCCACCCCGAGCAGGTGCTGCAACGAAAGCATGCCATTGTGTTGCTATATTGGAAGAATATTTGTCTTCTCATGTATATAGTCCACTTCAGACATGAAAAGGCACCTGTTGTTGTTCTCTGGGCGGCTTTCTGACAAGTTTGAATATGTTTCCATCGCATTGCACTTATATTTGCCAAAAATTTCGGCATTATTTCGATAATTAACGAATATTTTTGGTAAATTAGCGATCTAAACAAATTACGCCGTTTTTATATTATGGCTTTTTGCTGGGTTAACCTTCATTATAAGGATTAATCCGACATATACACAATGGAATTGGCATTTAAAATTCAGTGGCTTTCTTAATACTATAATAGGCCATTTAGATATGTCATCATTAGCCGGATTTAGCCCATTATCGGGTTTTATTTTCTAAATCCGGCCATAATTTACCAGATTTCCCATACAAAAATAAATTCTCGTATTGAGTGGATTTGTTTTAAATCCGGCATAAATCCCCGTATACAACTCTGTTTTCTGCAACATGTTGCTAGAAAATACAAAAAGTTGCAACAGCCAAGCTGACGAAATCCACTCGATTTCAACTGTCAAATCTATTGGTTAAACGTCGAATGAAATCCAATGGACTTCAGATGAGATTTCGTTTGACGTTTGAGCAATGGAATTGACAGTTGAAATCGAGTGGATTTCGCAAATGTAGACCTGGCGTAATATTTACGATGTCTAAACAATAAAATAATTCATTATTTGCTCATTAGTTAGCATTAGTAGCATAAGCTTTGTTCCTTTACTTTTTTAATGGTAAGGGTGGTAAAAGAGAAAAGTGTCAAAATTGCTCAAAATTGCTCTCTCATGAACATTTTTACCAGAAAAGTAAAGGAACGGAAAAATGGTAGATCTGGCAGCAATGTCAAAAAGAAACATAAAAAAATCAATTTTCGTCTTTTATTTCACAGTTTTTAATTTAGTTTTGTCAGCGTTCGACTTTTTCTTCTGTTTTTCGTCCAGTTCCGTCGTTAGTCGTCAAACAAAAGTCGAAAAATCAGTTCTGCCATTTTTTACTGCAGAAATTTTGCTGGTAGCCCGTGGTAGAAGAGAAAGCCATTTTCGCTCTCTCGCCACTCTCACTCTCTTAAAAATTGCTTCCAGTTTTGCCACTTTTCGGGGTTAAGGAACGCTTTGCAGGTTAAAAATGGTAAAAATGGTAACCCCAGGTAAGTAAAGGAAGCTATAATGTGTTAGCATTTTCAATATTAAACAATAAATTTGTAATTTACCGTATGTTGTTTGAGACAAATTCAATGTACAACAACTTCTTTTGAAGTTTCAAATTCGATCAGATGGGCTGATGCATATACCTTGGTAATTGTGCTATGAACAAAAATCAGCTGACTGCCATTTAAATCCTCCAAAGGTATAACTAAATGCAATGAGATTTGTACTGGATTTATTAAATCCAGTTGAGGATTTATGGCTAGTCTAAATGTGTTATAATAGTAGGTTTACATATAACCGGTGTAAAATATCACAGCCAGATTCTGTATGTCGAAAGAAGAATGTGTGCGAAAGAAACAAGTCCAAACTCTTGTGTGCTTTTCAAATTTGTTTTTTTTTTGTCTTGAAGCAAAAGCAAAGCTAAAATTATTTCGAAAACTAAAGTTCGGGCGTGTTTCATTCGCACACATTCTTCTTTCGACATACAGAAACTGGCTGTCAATCCATTGCGTTACGTCAAATAGATCCTCATAAAGAAGATTAACCCGGCAAAAAGCTACAATATAAACAGGCTATTAGCCGGTAAACTCTACCCAGAGCAGTGATGTCAATTTTTTATTCATATTTTTTCTTTTAAATTTTACTAGGCGTTTACACAAGACAGTCTGTCTGCAAATACAACCCTGATTTACTAACACATACATACATTTGTCGGCTGTCTCCCAGCTGTCCATCATTTTTTCACAGACAGCCGGGTTAAAAAATTTTTAACATTTTTTGTAAAAAAACTGGTTTTGCAGTTGTCTGGACGCCTACGTCACACAGGCAAGTTTTGGGGTTTTGATCAATCAATCAATACATGTACTCAACTGTCCTGTCATGTGTAAACGCAGGGTTAGCGAGTTTTGTCAGTAACCATAAAAAAAGAGTTACAGAAACTCACTATTGGAAATCGAACTCAGGCATTCACCTAGCATTTACACATGACAGGACAATCGAGTTCATGTATTGATTGTCAAAAACCCAAAACAGTTGAAAATCGTCGATTTCTTTTTATTTTCCATTTACATAGTATTTGTTATTGTATATGTTTTTTCGTTTTCAACACATTTCAATCAGTTTTTTATAAAAATTTCAAAAATTTATTATCCCAAACGTCTTTGTGAAAAAAAAATGATAGATAGTGGGAAACAAACGACAAATGTATGTCTGTGTTAGTAAATCATGCAGGGCAATCATAAATATTTCCCTCGGAAATTTCCGCACGGAAAATACGGGCATGTTCTGGAATTCACCGTGTATCCATTTCACATCACACATGCACTTCACCTGTGAAAGCAATTGATGTTCTGTATTTCACGTGAAGAGCTTTCATATTCCACAAAAGAACTTTGGAAAGCTTTTTTACAGCTTTCAAACTTTATCATTGACAATGAAAAAATACCAGTCTGTGTTGGCGCATCAACGAATACATATGCGTGTGTTGGTATGTACGCTTTGTTCTTTCGATTGTTTACGAAACAGGCGTAAACAAAGAAACGAACTTCTACAAGAGCGCGTACATGTTGAATTTGATACTTTAAGAAAAATACATTTTTAAATCATATTTTGTTAAGAGAATTAAATATTTCTTTAAATGCTAATAGAAAACACATTAAATGTTAGTCCTATGCAGTTTTTTGTAGAAAATTGCAATTAGTTTCTTTAAAAAATAAGGATTCACTCAGCTGTCGCCATCAAAATTACAGTGTGAGGAATACACCCCAACTAGGTGTAAAGTGTGTTGCAGAACAGCTTTAGGTGTGTTCGATACACGTGAGGTGCAGAGGTGAATACCAGAACATGCCCGATAATTTTAAAAAGTAAAATTCTTTTAAAATCAATGTATAGAAAAGTTTAGAAAAACTACTGAAGTTACTTTTTTTTTTTATTTCCTTTATTATTCCATTTGGGAACATAGGGCTTCTACAAGAGTTTTATATAGAGGTTTATTGTGGCACAATGATTTTAAGTCATGGAATGATTTATTTTGTTTTTCAAGTTCCTTCATCGTTGTTCTTCGCCATGTATTGCTTGGACGGCCTGGACGTCGGCTGCCCTGTGGGTTCCATTCTAGGGCTATCCTTGGGATGCTGTGTTGAGGCTTGCGCAGAGTGTGGCCTATCCAACTCCATTTCTTTCTTAATAATTGCCGCAATATAGGCTCTTCATTTGTCAAGGACCATAGCTCTGTATTTCTAATTGTGTTGGGCCAAAATATGCGGCATATTATTCGTAGGCATTTGTTGATGAATGATTGTAATAATTGAGCCGTTTGTTTCGTCGTCATCCAGGTTTCACTGCCATACAATAGGGTAGATTTCACACATGCATTAAATATTCTTAATTTAGTTGTCAGTGATAGTTGGGTTGACCGCCAGGTACTATATAGCCTTCCAAATGCTGAACGGGCTTTATTCAGTCTGTTTAATACATCCTTCCCAATATCGCCATCATTTGATATGATGGATCCAAGGTAACAGAAAGATTGCACATATGTTATTTCCTGGCCTTTTATTTTTATTTTGTTCGATGAAGTGTTGTTTATGCACATCGCATTTGTTTTTTGTATATTTATTTCTAGGCCCATTGACTCTGCTATATCCACCAAGTCATTTATTTTTGTTTGCATGTCGCTGAATTTGTGTGATATTAGGCAGATATCGTCCGCGAAGTCAAGGTCCTCTAGATGATCATGTAGCTTCCATACTATTCCTCTTTTCTTCTGGCATACTTTTGTCATGATTTCATCCAAAACAACAGCAAAAAGGAGGGGTGATAGAGGACATCCTTGTTTCACTCCAGCGTTTGTTGTAAACGTTTCGCTTTGCATCCCATTGTGTATAACATGTAGCGTGGATCCGTCGTACATTCGTTTGATTATATTTATTATTTTTAGTGGTACACCTCTAATGCGCAGGCACTCCCATATGGCGTTTCGTTTAATAGAATCAAATGCCTTTTGGAAGTCGATAAACACCAGGTATAATGGAGCTCGCCATTCAATTGACTGGTCAATTATGATTCGTAGTGTGTTGATCTGGTCGACGCAGCTGCGATGTGGTCGAAACCCTGCCTGTTCTTCTCTTAAAGTTTCCTCCACACATTCCAACCTTTTATTTATTAAAATTGCAATAGTTTTGTAGATAGTATTAAGGAGAGTTATCCCTCTCCAATTGTCACAAATGGTTGGATCGTTTTTTTTCGGTAATTTAATTACCGCGCCTTTTGTCCACGAATTTGGTATCTCTTCATTACACCAGGCGTGATGAATATATGGGTAGAGAATTTCTGCAGAGACTGCAGGATTTGCTTGAAGAATCTCAGGAGGTATACCGTCTTCTCCTGGTGCCTTGTTACGTTTTAGCTTCAGTATTGCCGAGGCGATTTCGTCAACAGTGGGAGGGTTTTCTGATGTTGGGCAACTGCATCTGGGAATAATATTTGAAAGCACAGTCGGATTTGGAATATTAGTGTGTTCATTGATATTACTTATTGTTTCGAAATGCTCCTTCCATCTGCGGGTTTGGTCTTCAGTGTTTGTAAGTAGCTGGCCATTTAAGTCTTTAATAACGGTGTTCCGTTTCGGATTTTTGTTGGAAATGCGGTTTATAAGATTATGCAGTTCTCTTACGTTGTGTGTTGCTGCGGCTACTTCTGCGTCTTTTGCCATATTCTCGAAGTATTTTCGTTTGTCTGCTCTAGCTGATTTCTTCACTGCTTTCGCCGTGTCCTCGTATCTCTCCTTGAGATTTGAATTTTCAAGTTTTTGCAGCTTTAAGGTATTTCTTTCCTGTATGAGGTTCCAGGTGTTGTCTGAAATCCATCGCTTCCTATCTGTTTTCTGTTTGTATCCGATTGCTTGGACAGCTATATTCTTAATTTGGGAACTTGTTCTTTCCCAAGGTGTTTCTGTCGTTGGAATGCATTCCCGTAGTAGTTCGCCAACTTCTTCTTTTTTTGACTGCTCTCGCAGTTTAATGACATCCAGATGTTTTGCCTGGCGGCTGTTACATTTCCTTTTAATACTTTTTAGTTTTATTTGTATCTCGGCGATTACTAGCTCTGAAGTTACTTAATTATGGAATATTTTCGGCGAATCGACAAAAATATTCCCTTTTGGACATAAATATTAAAATAAAAAATTGTGAAACTGGGAATAGAGAACAAATTCCGCGTGGAATTTTTTATTCATGATTGCACTGATAATTGTATTTTAAGACAAATTGTCTTGTGTAAATTCCTAGTTAGCCGGTAAGCTCTACCGATAGCAGTGATGTCAACTTTTCATTCATTATTTTGGTTTTCAATTTTAGCAATTTTTGTCGGAAAAAAAAGAAAAGGGTTACAGAATCTCACTACTGTAGATCGAACTCAGACATTCAGTGTGTAAGGCGCGCGTGCTTCCACTGCACCACCGTGGCACCCCAATAATTAATTTCATAAGTTAACGAATGACGACTTTCTGCCGCCAAAAACAGGAATTTAAAAATACCAGACCCTCAATATATTATTTTTTAATCTGCGGTTAATTTTTTTATTTTAAATCGTTTCTTTTCTAGTCATCATTTAAAGACATTTTTTTAAGTTCCGGCGCCAATAACAAAGAAAATATCAACGGCGTCATCAAATTCCCATCACACAGTGAACTCTCACACGAAATAACCAATCACAGAAGACCACATACTAATGCAACTCTGTTTACACTCTGAACTGACGTGTGTTTTGAATAAGAGGAGAAAAGCAGAAACGATAAAACTTAAAATACTGTGGACACAATAGAATTGGCAGGGCCATTTTCAATAAATAGATCCGACGACGTCGAAGAACACAAGAACAAAATTATTGCAATTATTGAAATTGTTGTTAGCAAAACAGGAATAACAACATTAATACAAGAAAACCAAAAATAATTTTATTGCAAAATTTGCTTTAAAAATAAGAGTTTATCTACCTACCTGTGCTGTGCAGAAGAACGAAAACCAAAAGAGGAAGTGCAAGAATTACACTGATAAAAAGCACATATAGAAAGTGCTTTGGTCATTTGTTTCAACGTCTGCCACGCTACCACAAACCATCAACCAACCTTTGTAAAGAAAAACTACTGAATTAATTTGAAGATTTACATTCAAATTTTAATGTTTGATGTACTTGCGGTGAGATTAGCTATTTGTTGACAAGATGGTGGTATCATTACCCGAAATATTGAGTCTGGGAGGTGAAAAAAAGTTGACAGCCTGTTTGCTGTTGTTACTATTGGAATTATTTTTAGAAGGTCAGTAGCAAGCACCACGGTAGTCTGTTCGCCCATACATGGAAGTGTTAAGTTAAATATACCATTCCAAAACCATTTGTTTAAACATAAAAAACGGAGGTGAACTAACGCCCTTGACCTTGCGTCCCACTAAATATTTGCTTAACTTAGCACAACCGTCCGCCTACCCATCATGTATTTTTAATTAACATAATTTATAAATGATTATTGATTGATTTGTGTTTTGATTTTATAGGTGCCGAAGCCGTTCCAAATGCAGCTGATATTGAAAACCATTTGGAGTTGGGTAAACAATTTTTAGCCCACAATCAGTTAAGTGATGCTCTGACACATTATCATGCAGCTGTTGGTAAGTGAAATTTGTGATTTGGAATTTGTCCCGGAATTTTGTTGTTAACTGTTTTTTTTTTCGTTTGTTTACAGAGGGTGATCCCAACAACTATTTGACTTTGTTCAAACGCGGCACAGTCTACTTGGCAATGGGTAAAACCCGCTTTGCCATTCAAGATTTTAGCCGGGTCTTGGAATTAAAACCAGATTTCACAGCTGCCCGTTTCCAACGTGGCACAGTTTATATGAAAACTGGTGAATATCATGAGGCAGCTGCTGATTTTGAACAAGTGGTAAGTTGAAACGAAAAAATAAGGATCATTTTTTTAAAGTAAATATCAGTTAAAGATAATCTACGATTTTATCTTATCTATAGTCAGCACCCAAAAAAACGAAAAGATTTGTGAACTTTGATATTCAAATTAAAAAAAACAAAAACTTCGATGAAGTTGGAGGAGCAATGATATGTGAAAATGTATTTGGAACAAGTGTCGTTTGTCTATAAAGACCCCCTAATGGTCGCTTAAAGATACACCTTGATGGTCGTCTATAAAAACGCCCTTATAGACGCCTTTCTGTTAATTTATAAAAACGCCCTTTTTTGTCTATAACGCCCTTCGGGTGGTCTATAAAGACTCCATTCTGGTCGTCTATATGAAGACCACAGGAACTTCTGTAAATTACAGAATATAGGAACGTCTATAGGTGATCACAGGCACTTTTATTGAAGACCACAGGAACTTTTACAGAAGACTACAGCTACTTCTTAAAATGATCAAAGGGACTTCTTTAGAAGACAACGAAATATTCTATAGAAAACATCATTGAGTTCTTTAGAAAACCTGAGGGACTTCTATAGATGACCTCAGGGACTTCTATAGAAAACCTCTGGGACTTCTATAGAATACTTGAGGTTCTTCTACAGAAGATCTCAGGGACTTCTATATATGACATCAGGGACATCTATAGAAAACATCAAAGGCTTCTCTAGAAGACCACAGAGACATCTATAGAATACATCAGGGACTTCTGTAGTAGACCAAAGGGACTTCTCTAGAATACCACAGGAAACTTCTATAGAAGACCTCAGTGATTTCTATAGAAGTCCTCAGGGTCATCTATAGAAAACCACAGGGGCTTCTCTAGAATACTTCTATAGAAGACCTCAGGCATTTCTAAAGACGAACTCAGAGACTTCTATAGAAAACATCAGAGACTTTTCTAGATGATCTCAGGGGACTTCTATAGAAGACATCAAGGACTTCTATAGAATACATCAGACACTTCTATAGAAGGCCAAAAGGACAGATGATCTCAGGGTCTTCTATAGAATATCTCAGAGACTTCTATAGAAGACCTCCGGGAATTCTATAGAATACTATTGTGACTTCTATAGAACACCACAGGTACTTCACAGACTTCCATAGAATGCAAAAAAGCCTCTAGGATTACTTCTTTGACATTTAAAGAAAAACTTCTGAAGCTAAATGTTTTTCCTTTCTTTTCCTCTCTCTTTCCAGCTCTATGAAGAACCACACAATGCACACGCCCACGAAGCATATTCACGCATTGCCCCCGCCGAAGAACAATGGCTGATTGTACAGGATTTAATGGAGCGCGGTGATTACCGCAACTCGATACCAATGTTAACACAACTATTGGAAATTTCACCATGGTGTGTTGCATTCCGCCAGACACGTGCCGATGCTTATATCGAATTAAATGATCTCTTAGCGGCCATTTCAGATTTACGTTCTGTAAATAAACTATCACAAGATAGTACCGAAGGTTATTATCACCTTGCACTGCTGTTGTATAAAATCGGCCACGCCACTAGTGCCCTCAAGGAGATACGTGAATGTTTGAAATTTGATCCCGAACACAAAGACTGTTTTCCATTTTATAAGAAATTGAGAAAAGTTGAAAAGGGCATTTCAAATGCGGAACAATATCGTGATGAAAAACAATATCAAGATTGTATACAATCTGCTGAATCGGTACTCAAACATGAAAAGGAGGAGCAGATGATCATTTATGAGGCGAAACGTATCCTCTGCACATGTTCTGTACGCAATGAAGATCATGGCAAAGCATTGGGTTATTGTAAAGATGCTTTGGATATCATGAAAGATGCTCAAATTCTGTGTGATCGTGCCGAGGCCTATGTGGGTTCGGAAATGTATGATGATGCCATACATGATTACCAAGAGGCTTTGGGTATGGATGAACATCTGCAGAGAGCCAAAGAGGGTATAGAAAAAGCCAAAAGACTGCAAAAACAAGCCGAACGTAGAGACTATTATAAGATTTTAGGTGTTAAGCGTGATGCCACAAAACAGGAAATTGTCAAAGCCTATCGTAAGGCAGCACAAAAATGGCATCCCGACAATTTCCAAGGTGATGAAAAGAAAAAGGCTGAAAAGAAATTCATTGATGTGGCAGCAGCCAAGGAAGTGCTGACAGATCCAGAAAAGCGAAGACAATTCGATCAGGGTATTGATCCCTTGGATCCTGAGGGTCAACAGGGTGGCCATGGTTTCCATGGTGGTTCACCATTTGCTCACTTCCATCACGGGTCACCGTTCCAGTTTAAGTTCCATTTTAACTAACAACACCACCTCCGCCACAGAAACCAAGACCATTTTAAGACACCACACACACAAACCTAAAATGGCATCCTAAGCTTAATCCATTAGTCAAGTTTTTTTGTTATATAAGTTTTTAGTCATAGTTAAGAAAACCAATTCGCCCCTCCCCTCTCTAGTGATCTTTCCTCTCTCCTTATAATTCTTTTTTGAGTGAGTTCCTTTCTTGTTTCCAAACAACAAATGGTCATTTTTATGCAAGCATTTATTGTAAATTATAAACAAATTACCATTTACATAAATACAAACACACAATTCTTGCTATGTCACCATGTAATAATCTAAGTGAGTGATATTTTTTCTAGACGCCGTGATGATATAGTAGAACAAATAATTTGCCATCATATCAATATTTTGTTTCGTTCTTTTGTGAGAAGCTTTGTTAACTTTTCTTTATCTCTCTCTTTTCTCCCTCTTTTTGTTAGTGTAAATAGTTAATAAACTAGGCTATATATTAAAAAAAATAATTAAATAAAAAATGAAGCGAAAAATTAAAGCGATAAACAAATTTCCAAAATTATTAATTTGTACAACAAAAACAAAATTAATTTATTTAATTAAAGAAAAAAGCAAGATCAATTAAAAATTTAATAATATTGGATAAACGATTTCTTTTTAATAAAAAAAAAAACATAAAAAATAAAAACAACAAAGTTAACAAATAGCAAAAAAATGTATTTTATTTTATTGTGTACGATTTTCCTCCTACAGAAAAAGATCTACTGGATATTTGCAGGAAAAGTCCCAAGAAGCACCCTTTCTATAAGAAAGTGTCGCAAAGAACACCCTTTCTATAAGAAAGTGTCACAAAGAACACCCTTTCTATAAGAAAGTGTCACAAAGAACACCCTTTCTATAAGAAAGTGTCACAAAGAGCACCCTTTCTATAAGAAAGTGTCACAAAGAGCACCCTTTCTATAAGAAAGTGTCACAAAGAGCACCCTTTCTTTAAGAAAGTGTCACAAAGAACACCCTTTCTATAAGAAAGTGTCACAAAGAACACCCTTTCTATAAGAAAGTGTCACAAAGAACACCCTTTCTATAAGAAAGTGTCACAAAGAACACCCTTTCTATAAGAAAGTGTCACAAAGAACACCCTTTCTATGAGAAAGAATTCTAAGGAACACCATTCCTATAAGAAAGTGTCACAAAGAGCACCCTTTCTACGAGAGAGTGTCCCAAGGAGCACCCTTTCTATGAGAAAGAGTTCTAAGGAACACCATTCCTACAAGAAAGTGTCCCAAAGAGCATCCTTTCTATAAGAAAGTGTCACAAAAATCATCCTTTCTATAAGAAAGTGTCACAAAAAGCACCCTTTGTATAAGAAAATGTCACAAAAAGCACCCTTTCTATAAAAAAGTGTCACAAAAAGTATCCTTTCTATAAGAAATTGTCACAAAAAGCACCCTTTGTATAAGAAAATGTCACAAAAAGCACCCTTTGTATAAGAAAATGTCACAAAAAGCACCCTTTCTATAAGAAAGTGTCACAAAAAGCACCCTTTCTATAAGAAAGTGTCACAAAAAGTATCCTTTCTATAAGAAATTGTCACAAAAAGCACCCTTTGTATAAGAAAATGTCACAAAAAGCACCCTTTCTATAAGAAAGTGTCACAAAAAGCACCCTTTCTATAAGAAAGTGTCACAAAGAGCACCCTTTCTATAAGAAAGGGTCTAAAAGAGCAACCTTTCTATACGAAAGGGTCTAAAAGAGCACCCTTTCCATAAGAAAGGGTCTAAAAGAGCACCCTTTCTATAAGAAAGGGTCTAAAAGAGCAACCTTTCTATAAGAAAGGGTCTAAAAGAGCACCCTTTCTATAAGAAAGGGTCTAAAAGAGTAGCCTTTCTATAAGAAAGGGTCTAAAAGAGCACCCTTTCTATAAGAAAGGGTCTAAAAGAGCACCCTTTCTATAAGAAAGGGTCTAAAAGAGCACCCTTTCTATAAGAAAGGGTCTAAAAGAGCACCCTTTCTATAAGAAAGGGTCTAAAAGAGCACCCTTTCTATAAGAAAGGGTCTAAAAGAGCACCCTTTCTATAATAAAGGGTCTAAAAGAGCACCCTTTCTATAAGAAAGGGTCTAAAAGAGCACCCTTTCTATAAGAAAGGGTCTAAAAGAGCATCCTTTCTATAAGAAAGGGTCTAAAAGAGCACCCTTTCTCTAGGAAAGGGTTCTAAAGAGCACTATTTCTAGAAGAAAGAGCACCCTTTCTCTAGGAAAGGGTTCCAAAGAGCAACATTTCTATAGGAAAGAGCCCCCTTTCTATAAGAAAGTGTCCCAAAAAGCACCCTTTCTATAAGAGTCACAAAGAGCATCCTTTCTATAAGGAAGTGTCCCAAAGTGCACCCTTTCTATTAGAAAGTGTCCCCAAAGAGCACCCTTTCTTTATGAAAGGGTCCCAAAGACAACCCTTTCTCTAAGAAAGGGTTCCAAAGAGCATCATTTCTATAAGAAAGAGCCCCATAGAGCACCCTTTCTATAAGTGTCCTAAAAAGCACACTTTCTATAAGTGTCCTAAAGAGCACCCTTTCAATAAGAAAGTGTCCCAAAAGGCACCCTTTCTATAAGGAAGTGTTCCAATGTGCACCCTTTCTATTAGAAAGTGTCCCAAAAGGCACCCTTTCTATAAGGAAGTGTTCCAATGTGCACCCTTCTATTAGAAAGTGTCCCAAAGATCACCCTTTCTATAAGGAAGTGTTCCAAAGTGCACCCTTTCTATTAGAAAGTGTCCGAAAGATCACCCTTTCTTTATGAAAGGGTCCCAAGGAGCACCCTTTCTCTAAGAAAGGGTTCCAAAGAACATAATTTCTATAAGAAAGATTTCCAAAGAGCACCCTTTCTATAAGAAAGAGTCCCAAAGAGCATACTTTCTATAAGAAAGAGTCACAAAGAGCACCCTTTCTATACGAAAGAGTCTCAAAGAGCAAACTTTCCATAAAAAAGGTTTTAAAGAGCACCCTTTCTAGAATAAAGGTGATAAAGGGTACAGCACAATTTCTATAAGAAAAGATATCAAAAAGTATCCTTCTCAGAGCAACATTTTTATAGGAAAGGGTCTCAAAGAGTACACTCCCTTTCGATAGGTGCTGGTAAGGTAATTGTCTGCCCACCCACTTCAGCACGATTTTAAAGGTCAATCCGGTCAATCCCTCAAAAGAAAACAATATTTTTTTTTCTTTCTATACGGTGAAACTAAACAAATTTTTCTTTCTCTTTATTTGCAATAAAAAATTAAACAGAAATATCAAAAATACAATCTTTCTTAAAAAACGTTTAATTTAACGATCATTTTGGTTAGAAATACATGTTCAATTTTTTTTATCAAAAACAAACCGCAGACATGGTGGTAGCGAAAAAAAGAACACTTGGGGTTCCATTACAAAAAAAGAAACAAACCAAAAAAAGGTATAAACGAGAAACATACATATAAATACCGACCGCTACATGCATAGTACACATCTAAACACTTTGTATGAAGAAAACATAAATAAATATAGCTATAATAAAGATAGAGATTATAATAAAAGTTTGTTTTAGGTGATATTTCTCCTCCATGGCCAGAATAAATTGACGGAATGGTGATTCTTCTTGAACGCCAGCATTCATATAGGAGCGACGTGGTGCAATATTCGAACCTGTAGTGCCAATAGTGCGACGGCTGTAGGCAGCAGCTGTTTCACGTTGACGCAGGGCCGATGATTTGGGTGGTGTAATTTTTGTTGGTCCAATTGAGTGACGCAATGGTGTGGCCTTAAGTGTCTCCAAATTGCGTGCAAATTGGCTGAGGAATGGAGTTTGTATGTCTTCTTTAGCAACAGGGCTATCCTCAACCAATACCACTTCATCTTCCTCATCGTCATCTTCCAGTTCCTCTTCATATTCATCCTCAACATCATATGGCTCAGCTGTTGTAACATATTTTTGTGTATTAGCAAGTCTTGGTTGATAAGAGGAAACTGTTGGTCTTGATACCGCTGCTGGTGGGGGTTCATAGGTTTTACGTACACTGGTACTGCCGCTTTGGGACAAAGTTGTTGATGATGGCTTGTTGCTGCCGCTACTGTTGTAGTTATATGAATTATTCAATGAACTATAACGTGTACTGGAACTCAAAGTAGATGCCAATGGTGCCATTGATGCAGAAGTGCTAACTTTTGATTCCGATAGGGGTACATAACTGGTGGCGGCACTGTATGCCGGGACACTTGGTGGCAATGGTTTTTTAATCTCCTCTTCTATTTCTTCTTCTGTGGAATCGATATCATCAATTGGTGCAGCATAGGTCTTGTTGATACTTGATTCTTGGATATATGATGTGGAAACAACACCAGTTTTACTCAACACCTGTGGCTTGGGTGAGGGCTCCTTGGCCGGTAATTTAGGGTATAAAGTTGGTTTTTCGGGTGTTTTTGCTTTTGGCGGCAACATTTGATGGCTAATAACCTCACCACGTTCTGGGGAGACATCTGAGTACTCGGGTTCACTAACCGTAGTGGTGGTGCTAACATGACGTTCTGTAGCTGCTATGGTACGTCTTGATGGTCTATTCGCTGCGTTTGGTTTTCCACTGGTACTGGTATTGTTGTTATTATTGACGGCTGCGGCAGCAGTTATTTTAGCAGATGACGCCATTTCTGAAGGTTTCGAGACATGCATTGTTTCACGACGATTTGTCTTATTGGGAGTTGCGGTAGCAGGTTTCCCCGACATCACAGCCTCCAAACGACGTATTAGAATTTTACGACTTGAATCTGTTACCGGCACATTTGGCATTCCAAATTCGATGCATTTTTGACGCAATTCTTTGTTGCTGAGAGCTTCCAAAGCGGCCATGATGCTGTTATTTGTATTTTTATTATTCCAAGCTTGGGGAAACACAAAGTGTTTAGACACAACAACAAAAACTAAACGAACAAACGACACTCTGCTCAAAACAGTATTTTTCAAACACAAAAGACAGGTTTTAAACTTGTTCTGTTGCAAAAATAATCCAGAATGAATGAATTTCAAAATTTTGCAAAAGAAGCCAAACACAGAGTTGTATTTTTATTTAATGACTAATTGTACGTAGCTTCGACATTGTAGAATGTGACGGCGCTGCTTTTAACGATTAGTGACGGAATTTTAACACCAAAGAATTCAACAGGTTACCAAATGTTTAATCGGTTTCAAATATAGGAATTCGAAAGGAATTCAAGGAGTACAGGTATTCAATTGGAATATTTTTGGTGGAAACAAATATGAAAATTAGGCGGCAAAAAGCAAACATTCACAATACCGTTAGCAACAACAGAAGTTTGAGAAAATATACAAAATAAGCAGGGTGCCACCGTGGTGCAATGGTATGCACACCCGCTTTGAACACTGAAGGTCGTGCGTTCGATTCCCCGGCCAAGCAACATCAAATTTTCAATGGTGGGAAAATACCCCTCAATAATGTTGGCGACATTTCCTGAGTATTTCATTCATGTAAAACCTCTCAACACCCTTATACAAAGTAAGGCCGCCATCAGACCATCTGCTTTTTCACATGTATGTTGTCACTTTGGGTATACTAATATACAGAACAGCTGATTCATACATGTGAAAAAGCAGATGGTCTGATGGCGACCTAAGCAATTTTCATGGATCTAATACTAATAGTACGTTTATATATAACCGGATTTAAAAAGTCCACTGGTTTTTAAACGTCAAATACCCCGTTTACACTTAACCGGATTAACCCAGTGGGCTTGGATTTCAAATGTCAATTCCATAGCGTAGACGTCAAAAAAATCCTCGTTAAGAAGGTTAACCCGGCAAAAAGCTCTAGTGCAAACGTCGTTTAATGCCCCCAGGAGCAGCTCATGCATTTATGACTCTGTTCATGCTATCACCTTCTAGAGGATGTGGGTGGCTTGCGAAAAGATGTGAAATAGATTACCGAAGTCTACACGAAGAATAACTTTTGATTAAGCTCCCGAAAAAATGATCCAAAGTCTCTATAATAACCGAACCAATTTAAAAAAAATAATTCCCTTCAAGGGACATTCCATTTTATTTGAATTTTTTCGCAGAGTACGAGACTGTCATTTTGTTAAGCTGGTTAACCACTTGCGTTTATATAGTACCTGTTTATGCGCTGGAATTTATTTATTTTTATGTCAATCCATCCATGGTATAAGTAAAGAGGTAGATTTAAATGGAAAACATCTATAGAACCCAAGTTTTTCCTGAATTTCTCAAACATCAAAATTAGTAAACACAAAAGCAACAAGTGGGTTTGTTTACTATACCAATGGTGAGCATTTTATAAAAAAACACGAAAAATTAATGAAGGGCCAAGGTGGTTTCTCCACATAATCGAGTTGTGGATATGATAAAATGTTTGTTTCAATGAAAAGCTGACAAATTTCTTCCATACAAATGTTCTAAAAACTATTTTAAAAACCATTGAATTCGATCGCTTTTAAAAATTTTTGGCATATTATTCAAACAGTGCACACACATACAAAGATTGTGTATATTGTTTAGACGTTTTAGGAACAGTCGAATGAAAAAATTTAAATTCACAGGAAGCTTTAGCTAACCTTTTTTATTAAACCATGAATCCATAACCAAACCATGAAACATTTCGGTTTAGGAACTATTTGGAACGAAGGAAACAAAAAGAACAAAGAAAGAGAAATATTCGGTCTCGGAACTATTTGAAACGATGAAAGGTAAGGATTCGTTAAAATATATCAGTTTAGGACCTATTTAGAAATATGTAATTATATTAAGGAACTATTTCCTTTTGTAGAAAAGAACTAGAAAGATCGATCCGTTCCGGTAACTAGATTATCTATTAACCACCGCGTCGGTGAGTATGCCGTCGATTTTTGTGTAGAAAAGTCTACAAATCGAAGTTGATTTTTGGTGATGGAGAAAATAGAAATGTCGACTTTTCATTATCATGACATCGTGGGGCGCAGTTGAGGACAAACATACCTTATAATATTAAAAATAATCAGTCACTTATAGCTTAATACCCACAGCTTATGACTGTACTAAATAACAAGAGAATTCGTGGACATAATGAATCTGTTATAGTTCGGTTACACTAGAGTTTTTTTGCAGGGAGGATTTATTTGACGTTTGCGCTTTGGAATTGACATTTGAAATCCAATCCCACTGGGTTAATCCGCCTAAGTGTAACCGGGGTATTAGATCCATAATTTTGAAAGGAAAAGTCATTTTTGAGACGAAATAAGTTTAGAAAGTTTCCAGTGTCCATTTCTAGGTCTATTGGGAATAGGTATCACTGACGGATCCAAAATTATAGCGTATAATAGAAATTACAAAGACTACCTGCAGTAAAAATTTACGTCAATTTTGTCTTGGAGGTATATGGAGTAGTGACTAGAGCTGGCAAACCATCGATATTCCCAACATTAGATATTTTCGATATAATGTTTTAAAATATCGATTGCTATCGATATTATCGTTATCGTTAATTTGGAAATGAAAATGGCGGAAATGTCAATGATTTTCTTGAAATTTTGCACATGTAGTTCACAGAAATGTGAGGGAGAATAAACAATTGCTTTTATTTAATAAAAAATAAAAAAAATACATTTTACTTTACCGAAAATGTGAACGTGTGACTACGGGCTTACTATCTCACACACACATAACCGAAAAGTAGCGAAATTTCTATTTATTTCAATGAATTTCAGGTTAGGGGTTTTTATTCCGATAATATCGATAGGTAAAACTATCTATCGATATTGAATTTTTAAATAACAATCGATATTATCGATAGTGCCATCGATTTTTTGCCAGCTCTAGTAGTGACCATAAAGCTGAAAACAGATACAACGTTTGATTAAAGTTTTGCGTTGGGCGTCGAGAAAAAAACAACAACAACAGGGCGACGACGATACCAAAGTCCAGCGTTTATCTGTTTGGCGGCATATATTTCAAATGAATTTGAATTTTTCGGCATCATGCCCAACAGTGTAAAAACGGCCAAAACGACACAAAACTTTACCCAAACGTTGTATCTGTTTACAGCTTAAAGCTGTAAAGCTGAAAACAGATACAACGTTTGATTAAAGTTTTGCGTTGGGCGTCGAGAAAAAAACAACAACAACAGGGCGACGACGATACCAAAGTCCAGCGTTTATCTGTTTGCCGGCATATATTTCAAATGAATTTGAATTTTTCGGCATCATGCCCAACAGTGTAAAAACGGCCAAAACGACACAAAACTTTACCCAAACGTTGTATCTGTTTACAGCTTAAACAGATACAACGTTTGGGTAAAGTTTTGTGTCGTTTTGGCCGTTTTTTACACTGTTGGGCATGATGCCGAAAAATTCAAATTCAGTGTAAAAACGGCCAAAACGACACAAAACTTTACCCAAACGTTGTATCTGTTTACAGCTTAAACAGATACAACGTTTGGGTAAAGTTTTGTGTCGTTTTGGCCGTTTTTACACTGTTGGGCATGATGCCGAAAAATTCAAATTCATTTGAAATATATGCCGGCAAACAGATAAACGCTGGACTTTGGTGTCGGCATCGCACTGTTGTTGTTGTTTTTTTGTCAACGCCCAACGCAAAACTTTACTCAAACGTTGTATGTGTTTTCAGCTTAAAGCTGTAAACAGATACAACGTTTGGATAAAGTTTTGTGTCGTTTTGGCCGTTTTTACACTGTTGGGCATGATGCCGAAAAATTCAAATTCATTTGAAATATATGCCGGCAAACAGATAAACGCTGGACTTTGGTATCGTCGTCGCCCTGTTGTTGTTGTTTTTTTCTCGACGCCCAACGCAAAACTTTAATCAAACATTGTATCTGTTTTCAGCTTAAGTGTTGAAATATTCCGGTGTTTGTTCTGTTTTGAAAATCCCAGAATGTGAAGGATGTACCTGAAGAAATGGTGCCAAAATAGTCCATTTTGAAACTTGAGCAAATATGGGAGTCACTCCTTTTGACTACCTTTGGTAAAAAATCCATAATGATCCTTGAACAGTCCTTAATCAGCACTTGATCAATCAAACCTTTGCGTTGGAGATATAATCTGATATTGAATTTAATTAACTCAACAGAAATATTGCTATGTTAAATTTTGTACCAATCATGGTATAAGTAAAGAGGTAGATTTAAATGAAAAAAATCTATAGAAACCTTGTTTTTCCTGAATTCCTAAAGCTGTAAACAGATACAACGTTTGGGTAAAGTTTTGTGTCGTTTTGGCCGTTTTTACACTGTTGGGCATGATGCCGAAAAATTCAAATTCATTTGAAATATATGCCGGCAAACACATCAACGCCG
This sequence comes from Musca autumnalis, assembly GCF_047663935.1. NCBI lineage: Eukaryota > Metazoa > Arthropoda > Insecta > Diptera > Muscidae > Musca > Musca autumnalis. The sequence goes on from NW_027411644.1 coordinate 63,512,494, forward strand.
GACTTTGGTGTCGGCATCGCACTGTTGTTGTTGTTTTTTTGTCAACGCCCAACGCAAAACTTTACTCAAACGTTGTATGTGTTTTCAGCTTAAAACTTCAAAATTAAGCAACAAGTGGGTTTGTTTACAGCACCAATTTTGAGCATTTTATAAAAATCGCGCTAAATGAATGAAGGACCAATGTTTCTCCGCATAATCAAGTTGTGGATATGATAAAATGTTTGCTTCAATGATAACCTGACGAATTATTTCCATACAAATGTTCCAACAATAATTTTAAAAATCATTGAATTCGATTGTTTTTAAAATTGTTTCACATATTACACTGTGCAACACTGGAAATGCAAACAACTTATAATGGGCATTTTCTGAAAGTACATATTGAGACTACAAAAACCTTAATTGGGTTTTGTGTTCTTAGATCGGGTTTCGATTTTATGACCCCATCTAAACCGACCTAAAATGAGCCCTTTTCCCAGTGATCGGACCTTTATCTCCGTAACTAATAAGAATTTTGTTTTGCAGTCTTCAGCAATATTGTAGCCCTAAAGTAGTAGAACTTACGTGTCAAACAGCTGAAGTAGGAAAAGCTGCATCTAGCGCATCAAACTCGTTAAAATATAGAAAAGTTTACATAATTTCTGAAATTCTGGTCAGTAACAACTAAACTGTTGGGAGTTGAAACAAGTACCCATTCTAAAAATTTTCCAAATAATGTGAATATCAACTCTTCAGAACATTCTGAAACTCTAAAATGGTTATTTCACGTTGTTTAAGGGGTATGTCAAAAACATACCTTTTACAAAACTTATTTCAAACAATGTTCACACAGGCTGTTCATTCTCATGTTGGGGATTTCAATAAATTATTGAAATATTTATCAAATTGTTGTTGAAAATTTTGCTATAAACAAGGCGATAGAAGCATTTTACAACAATATAATGTTCTAAAGAGTTGTGTATTACATGCCAGAGAATAATTTCCCAAAAGGTAACATTAAGAAGAATTTAACATTTTGGGAGATACGCTGCGAAATATACACAAATTATAGAATTTGTAGATATATTATAAAATTTGAGGCAATAAATGCAGTTTTTCGAGTTCACTATTCCTCCAAATATTTTCTTCTTGCTCTTATCTACAAGTTTGCTGCAGATGTCAAAACAAGATTCGTATTGGTTTCAGAGATACAGCCCCGATTTGTTTTAAAAATTCGATCTTTAACCATGTTTAGATGAGGCTATAAAAACCGAACCCGATCTAAGAAAACAAAACCCAAATATGGTTTGTGCCTATTGGTCCTCTACTTTCATAAAATTCTGGACAGAAGTTGTTTGCACGCGGTTGGGTCAAAAATGTTGCACAGTGTTATTCAATCACCACACACACATACACAGTTTGTGTATATTGTTTTGAAGTTTTAGGAATACTCGAATGAAAAAATTTAAATTGACATAAAGCTTTGGCTAACCTTTCTTATTAAACCATGGTACCAATGTCATTAAATCAGCCCGCCAGTCGTTTTTTAATTGGTCACCGTAAGATTTTTAGATTTTCGGACCGTTATGTCACGAAGCATGGATTCACCGAGAAGAAAAATGTGTCGTTGTAATCAGGACAACAAAGGCAACTTTTTCAAACCGATCCTGGAACGGCCCTTAAACTGCACTTAAGTGAATATTTTGAACTTTTGTGAGGGAGGTATCGAAAGAAACTTGATTTAAGTTTGGGAAACATATTGTGATGTGCATAGGTTGGATCAATGTCAGCCACACCTCTCAATAGTTATTGTGCCCACAAGACATTTTAGATGGTATCCGTAGAATTTTTAAGCTTTTGGACAGCTATGTCAGAAGGCAAAGCCTTGCGAAAACCGTCACTAAACTGAACTTCATCGAAAATTTCAAAAAATGTTGGAAACATTACGATGAGCGATGTTTGGATCATTGGAAATCATAGACTTGTCGAACAAAAAAAAAACGAAAATGTCGGAAAACTTCTGAGGTATGAAAATTGTTCCACATAGGCCTTCTTGGAACTTATTAACGTTTCGGCCAAATCGCATACTCAATCGTTCCCATTAGTCATTTTAGTTGGGAGCTGTAGTGCGATTCTCTAACTCATTTTTTAAGTTACCAACAAAAACCGGTAATTTTAAATCTAAAAATTATGAATGAAAAGTTTAAATAAAAGCTGACAGCAATGTTGCTGTCGGTAGAACTTTACGACTACTTTTTATTGGTCTCTAACTTACCGAATAAAATCGTTATTTAACGAAATTATAAGCATTTAAATTCTACCGATTTTTGTCGGTAACTAAAAAAATGAGTTAGAGAATCGCACTACTGGTCGGTTTTTTACCTTTAGAACATTTGCTTTGACCGTGTTTAGACATTCAAACTGGAAAGAAAAATTTTCTTCTCAATTTCTTTTAAAATTTCCTCGTTGTTTAGACACGGAAATCATGTTTGTGTCAATTTTATATTTTTTCTTATTCTTCTTCACACTCATTTTCTCATTGCGCCGTTCAAAAACAAAGCCAGGCAAGGCAAAATTGTAATGAACAGTAAAAATGGACGTGAGTGATAAACAATTAATTATTAAAGGAACCCTTGAACTGCATTTAAATTTTGATATTTCCACTTATTTCGAATTGTTTTTGCTTAAAAAAATAGTTTTTCCTCCAAAAGGTTTTTTTCAATTGTCTTCACCGTTGTTTCTTTCTCGACAGAGAAAATAAAATGAAAGAAAATGCAAAAACAAATCTGCAGCCAACTTCAGGTTGTATAGTCGAAGGTCACACTAGAGTGTTTCATTGAAACAATTTCATGAAAACAAGGGTTCCTAGGTCGAGTTTCACAGTAGAGTGATATCATAAAGTTGCAGTAGTGGGGGACTCAATCTATAAATACCTAAAAGTTTCAATGAAACCCCTCTAGTGTGACCCTCGAAATACGAAGAAAAACGAAACAAAACAGAATTTGCCAGTACAGAGGTGTGTGTACCCCCTCTTATTCCTCTCTTCTCCCTCGCCCATAGACTCAATTTTCTTTCCCATCAACTTTCCCTGTATAAACACGGACTTAGGAAGTATGAACTTTCCCCGAAATTTCAAAACGATTATTAAACAGTAGTGCGATTCTTTAAGACATTTTTGAGTTAACGACAAAAAATGGCAATATTAAAATGCTCATAATTTCGGTAATTACCAATATTTTGCGATAAGTTAGCGACCAAAAAATAGTACTCACAAAGTTCTACGAATAGCAAAAGTGCTGTCAACATTTATTTGAACATTTCATTCATAATTTTGCGTTTAAAAAATAGTTAGAAAATAATACTACAGACATTAGGGCCTAATTACGACATTCGATTCGATCAAGTATTTGCTCGTGAATGAAAAAAATCGAACTATGAAAACCTATACCTATATCAACCAAAGATGTAAATATACTAATGCTTGGTTTACATTTACGAAATCCACTCGATTTCAACTGTCAATTCCATTGATTAAACGTCAAACGAAATCCAATGGATTTCAGATGAGTTTTCATTTGACGTATACGCAAAGGAATTGAGAGTTGAAATCGAGTACATTTTTTACATTTTGTACATTTTTCTATTACAACTTCATTCCGATATTATTACCCAAATACAAATTTTGTTCAAAAAAATTCAAAAAATATTTAATTTTTTTGAAGAATACATAGGTTTTTATAGTTCGATTTTTTCATTCACGCGCAAATACTCGATCGAATGGAATGTAGTAATTAGGCCCCTTATATTTATATATACATTTTATATTGAAACGTAGTAAAAAAGTCGCATTATTCTAATCATGGCCGACTTCCTTATTGTCAGTTGCTTTGTATTCGTGCATGAAACTATGGGTTCTTAAATCAATTTCCCCACTACTGCAATTTCATAAAATTTCTCTAGTATGGAACTCGATTTAAGAAACCCTAGTTTCATGCACGAATACAAAGCAACTGACAATACGGAAGTCGGCAAATTTTGAAGCAGTGTTGCCAGCATTTTTCGGTCTCTCATCCCCAATTTCAAAATAATTTTTCCCCAAAAATCCCCAAATTTTATCGAATTTCCCCAAAATAAATCCCCTCATACGCATTATGAAAAACCAACGAGAATATATTTATTTGAAATAATATTTGTACAGCGGAATTCAATTCACAGACAAGTATATTTTTCGCATTACTCGTAAAAGGCAACACACATAAAAGAAGATGCAAATAAAAAACCTCTTTACTAAAAAGTAGTACAAAGTTGTACAAATGAAATTCATTTCATATGCTAACATTGTTAAACATTTTAGTTCTACTACTCCATGGCCACAATATTGCTTCTGGTAGCACAGATAAGTTTCCATTAGTTTTAGAGATATAGATTTAATCTGAGCAAAATCAGTCGTTTTAGCCCGTTCTAGATGAGGCTATAAAATCCAAACCCAATCTAAAAACAAATAACCCAACTGCGATATTTACTTTCAAAAAATGCCTACTAGAAGTTGTTGGCATCAGCAGTATTAACATTTCTTTAGGGGATTCATAACTGACATATTATACGCAAACAATGCTGGTTGACACCGAAAGCGAGTTTATAACCACCTCTGCAAGTTGTTCAGAAGGCTTTGACCATGTTGCATTTTTGATAAGAATATACCCTGCTCCAAAATGTGTTTAAATTATTGGTTCTATCTTCCCAAAATATATCATTTTATTAATGGGAGTTTCTTTCACTGTGATTTATTAAGGTTCATTGAGTTTTTCGTATTTACAAAGTGTTCCAAAAATCCTCTTATGGAACTGAAATTTGTTTGCTCCAGAGAATTACAACATATATTACGTGAAAACTTTTTGTATGTTTTATAAAAATGCACATTTCTGGTTAACGTTTAAGCGTCTGAGCCAGAAAATGCTTCATATATTCAAAGCAGGTGTCTTTTTTAATTAATGCTCTGGAAGGTATTTTACTTCATTTTCGAAATCATACTCTAAATCAGTTGATTCTAATGATAACGATGAATCATTATTAATAGTTTCCATTATTATTGCATCAAGGTCATTATTATTATTGCATCAAGAAGACCAAATAAAGTTTCATTTGTTTATTACCTATTTGTCCATTGATAATTTTTTGCACTAAAATCACCTTCATTCATAAAATGCGTAATGTAACAGATATTTCAAAGCAGAAAAAATCCCCATAAAATCCCCAATTTTTTAGCTTATTTCCCCATCAAATCCCCAGATCCCCAATTCAAATTTTTCGTCCCCATTTCGTAAAAAAAATCCCCATTTTGGGGACAAATCCCCAATACTGGCAACACTGTTTTGAAGCAACAAATTGAATAAGGAACAATAAATTAATTTTTCAATGTATCTCTTAGGTCTAAACAGCTCAACTCGAAAGAGAATTAATTAAATAACAATAAATTTGTTTTTTTTTTCTTATTCACTTCTTCAACGAACCAATCACTGTGAACCCACCTTATAACACAAACACGACATGCTACTTCAACTGCTCAAATACAACCCAACACAAATGTTTTGATTGAATTTCGACACCAGATGTCGTTGCTGAAATGTCAAATCTATGAAATGACAGCTCTATCATGCCTTCTCTCTTTCGCCATTTGTCAAGTTTCCGGTACGTACGCGATTTTTGTGTTTTTCTCTAAATAAATTAAAAAAATATGTAAAAAATGCCTTAAACCAAAGAAAATTTATGAATCACATGGACGAATACCACTACAACAATGATAATTAATGAATATTATGTGTTCTTATGTGAATTTATGCAAGATGTTTCAAGATAAAAATTTCGAATTTCTTCCTTTGACAACAACTGAAGATGTGTTGAGGAAGTTGTGTTAAGAAGATTGTGGTGACAGTGTTTGTGTGTGTAAAAGTTCTTAAGACAATTTGTGGTGGGGTTTAAGGCAATGTTTACAAAATATGGAATACTTAGTTATGATCATTATGTGGCCGCTTGAACTTTGTTTTGATTATGTGCTTCCTTCCTTCTCTTCCTTAAAGGTTAAACTATGGCTGATACACAAGCTGCCGCTGCTGCCCCCGCCAAGGCTACCAAGGCCCCTAAGGCTGCCAAAGCCCCCAAGGCTGCCAAGCCCGAAAAGGCTGCCGCTGTTAAGAAGGCACCCAAATACAAGCGTCATGGCCGTCTCTTTGCCAAGGCTGTCTTCACTGGCTACAAACGTGGTTTGAGAAATCAACACGAAAACCAAGCTATCTTGAAGGTATGTGGAAATTGTTATCATTTATATTCTTGGAATTAGAATAGTTTTTAATGTGTTGTTTGTCTTGTTTTTTAGATTGAAGGTGCCCGCAGAAAGGAACATGGTCAATTCTACATTGGCAAGCGTTGTGTTTATGTTTACAAAGCTGAGACCAAGAAGTGCGTTCCTCAACATCCTGAACGTAAGACCCGTGTACGTGCCGTTTGGGGCAAAGTAACCCGCTTGCACGGTAATGGTGGTTGCGTTCGTGCTCGTTTCAACAGAAACTTGCCTGGTCATGCTATGGGTCACCGCATTCGCATTGTAAGTATTACACAGGAAAAGAAGGATATAGTTGAGGGCTATAAGAAACCAAAAATATCTTGAGATTGGATCGGATTACATAGGTTATATCACTGAATGTATAGATAGGTAGAGAACAGAAGTGGCATTGTTTACAGATAGTAGCGGTGATAATCAAAAGCAAAACAGTTCTGAAAAATTTGTATAGCAGCTTTAAGAAGATATGCAGATTATAAAGAGAGATGAGTTATAGCAAAGCCTCTTCATAGGTTAACAACAGCTGATCTTAAATTTAACTACGATGAGTAGACTAAATGTAAACAATACCTGTTTTGAAAGACAAAAACAATCGTTAAGATATAACGGCCTTACTGTAGACCCCCTGTAATTCCAAAACCATTAATGGACATCTGATTATACAAAAATAAAACATGTAGCAAGAAATAACCCTAAATGGTGAAGAAAACTGATGAAGAATTCCCCCCAAGCCGTAGCGAGTAAGATAGGAATTGAATTCCAATTGTGTTTTGAATTTAGAAATTATTTTCTTACCACATCTCTGAGGGATCCAAACATGATAAGCAATTATGTTACAACGTTCAAAGGATATTATATTCGATTTTCAACAGGACCCTAACCTAAAAAATAGAAAGACTTTCTTTAGAGATCAACAAATATAAACTATGAACCTTGTTTTAAATTTTTTACTAATTTGTATCTCTTTTTTTCTTCTCCTTTCAGATGTTGTACCCCTCAAGGATTTAAGTTGTTTACACACACACACTTAGTTTGACGCTTAAGTTTTAAATCCACACAAGACCTAAATATTTTATATTAAAAAGAATAAAACAACAAACTTAAAACCTGAACCACCAACCAATGTGTATAGTGTTATTTTTAAAAAATAGAAAACATTGTTATATTAAAGTTGTGATGTACAAGAAATTAAATAACAAATATTTTGATTTCACAAAGAAGACCAGAAGGGTATTTTGAACGAAGGAAACAGGAATTGCAATGGGTCACGATGTGGCCAAAAACACAACTACATCATTATGTGGAAACAATTTTAGTAATTAGATTTTTGAATATTCGTATCTCGGGGAATGCGGACTTCAACGAAACAAGTTAAGAAACACGACTTTTAAAAGGAACAAAACGACCATTAAAGGTAGATTAAAAAATAAAAAATCCTCTGGAATACTTCACATTACAACTGTTCTCCACCTTTAGTATTGCATTTTGGTTATTATCTGTAAAAATGTCAAAGCAATCCGATCAATAAAAGTAGACCAATATGGTCCATTTTCGAAGTTGATTACCTCTAAATGATGGGGTCTTTCATCTATAAAGTAACTCGAAGAAGAAGACTTCTTGGAGCGGTCACCTATCTATCAGAAGATCTCATGAACATTTTTTTATGGAAGACCACCTCTTATAGAGTTTTTATCTATCACCCCTTGGAGGGGTCTGCTATTCATAGAAGACCTCTTGACATTTCCTCTATCTATAGTAGAACTCTTTTATCTATGGCAGACAACCTTTGGGATAAATCTTCTGTCTATAAAATACCTCTTAAAGGGATGTTCTTTCTTTAGAAGACACCTTGGAGGGATCTTCAGTCTTAAGAAGACTTCTTGAAGGGGTCATCTTTCTATAGAAGACCTCTTGCAGGGGAGTTTCATCTATTGTAGACCTTTTGGAGTTATCTTCTATTAATAGTAGACCTCTTAGAGGTACATATCTTCATTCTATAGAAGACTCTTGGAGGGGTCTTCTATCCACAGAAAAAATCTTGGATGTGTCTTCTATCTATATAAGACCTCTTGTAGGGGTCTTCTATCTATAGAAGACCTCATGTAGGGGTCTTCTATCTACAGAAGACCTCATGTAAGGGTCTTCTATCTATAGAAGACCTCTTGTAGGGGACTTCTATCTATAGAAGATCTCTTGTACGGCTCTTCTATCTATAGAAGATCTCTTGTAGGAGTCTTCTATCTATAGAATACCTCTTGTAGGAGCCTTCTATCTATAGAAGTCCTCTTTTAGGGGTCGACTATCTACTAAAGATCTCTTTAGGGGTATTCTATCTATAGAACTCTTGTATGGGGTCTACTATCTATAGAAGACCTCATGTCCCTACATCTATCTATAGAAGACCTCATGTAGGGGTCTTCTATCTATAGAAGACCTCTTGTAGGGGTCTTCTATCTATAGAACTCCTCTTGTAGGGCTCTTCTATCTATAGAAGACCTCTTAGGGGTCTTCTATCTATAGAAGACATCTTGTAGGGATCTTCTATATAATGAGGACCGCTTGTAGGGGTCTTCTATCTATAGAAGATCTCTTGTAGGGGTCTTCTATCTATAGTAGACCTCTTGTAGGAGTCTTCTATCTATAGAAGACCTCTTGTAGGAGTCTTCTATCTATAGAAGACCTCTTGTAGGAGCCTTCTATCTATAGAAGTCCTCTTTTAGGGGTCGTCTATCTACTAAAGATCTCTTTAGGGGTATTCTATCTATAGAACTCTTGTATGGGGTCTACTATCTATAGAAGACCTCATGTAGGGGTCTTCTATCTATATAAGACCTCATGTAGGGGTCTTCTATCTATAGAAGACCTCTTGTAGGGGTCTTCTATCTATAGAAGACATCTTGTAGGGATCTTCTATATAATGAGGACCGCTTGTAGGGGTCTTCTATCTATAGAAGATCTCTTGTAGGGGTATTCTATCTATAGAAGATCTCTTGTAGGTGTCTTTTATCTATAGAAGGCCTCTTGTAGGGGTCTTCTATCTATAGAAGATCTCTTGTACGGCTCTTCTATCTATAGATCTCTTGTAGGGCTTTTCTATCTATAGAGGACCTCTTGTAGGGATCTTCTATCTATAGAAGACCTCTGGTAGGGGTCTTCAATCTATAGAAGGCCTCTTGTAGGGGTCTTCTATATATAGAAGACCTCTTGTAGGGTTCTTCTATTTATAGAAGACCTCTTGTAGGGGTCTTCGATCTATAGAAGACCTCTTGTAGGGCTCTTCTATCTATAGAAGACCTCTTGTAGGGGTCTTCTATCTATAGAAGGCTTCTTGTAGGGGTCTTCTATCTATAGAAGGCTTCTTGTAGGGGTCTTCTATCTATAGAAGACCTCTTGTAGGCCTCTTCTATCTATAGAAGACCTCTTGTAGGCGTCTTCGATCTATAGAAGACCTCTTGTAGGGCTCTTCTATCTATAGAAGACCTCTTGTAGGGGTCTTCTATCTATAGAAGGCTTCTTGTAGGGGTCTTCTATCTATAGAAGACCTCTTGTAGGGGTCTTCTATCTATAGAAGACCTCTTGTAGGGATCTTCTATCTATAGAATACCTCTTTTAGGGGTCTTCCATCTGTAGAAGGCCTCATGTAGGGGTCTTCTATCTATAGAAGACCTCATGTAGGGGTCTTCTATCTATAGAAGGCCTCTTGTAGGGGTCAATGTGCATAAAATCTTTAAATGGGACTTTTACTTATCTACAGAAGACCTCTTCGAGGCGCTTTTGTGCCTACAGAAAACATCTCTAAAAGGTTTTCTAACTATAGAAGACCTCATGGAGGTGGTCTCTATGTATAAAATCGAAGGGAGCTTCTATCTATAGAAGATCTATTTGAGGTATTTTGGCTATAGGAGACCACTCGGAGCGGTCTTCTGCCTATAGAAAACCTCTTGGAGGGTCTTCTATCTTAAGAAACTCTCTTCCGTCTATAGACGACCTCTTGGAAATATATTTCTAGAGAAAATTTCTTGAATAGTCCTTATAGAAGTTCTTCTAGGAAGACGTTCTGTAGGAGTCTTTATTCATAGAGAACCTATTGGAGATGTCTTTTATCTATTATCTCTTGAAGGGGTCTCTACAGATAATGGGGGTCTTCTATCTATAGAAGACCTCTTGGATCTTCTATCTGTTGAAGACTTCTTGGAAGGGTAATCTTCCTTTAGAAGACCTCTTGGAGGAGTCGTTTTACTTCTATATAAGACTTTTGAAGAGGTTTTTAAGGGGTCTTTTATCGTTTAAGTACCTCTTGGAGACTCTTATTTTTATAGAAGACATATTGATGTATTTTATAGAGTAAATCTTGGAGGTATCTGCTATCTATAGACGATCTTTGGAGGGGTCTTCTATCTATAGAAGACTTCTTGGATTGGTCTTCAATCTATAAAATAGGTGTTTCCTACATATCTACAAAAGTCTATTCTACCTTTTTAATGAATATCTATTGGGGGTGGGGGGATGGTTTATTTATTGAATATCTCTTGGAGAAGTCTTCTACCTATAAACGACTTCTTGGAGTAGTCTTCTTTTCGTAAAGACCTCCAGATCTCAGGGTTTTAAAGCCCACAAGTGTTGTTGAGGTACTAGAATGAATGGATCGATATAGTCCATCTTCGAACTGGGTCTGATTCATAATCAGATCCAAGCATTCTTTTCGATAGTTACTGTGCCAAGTTGGTCGGCGCAGGATTTTTTACAGTTTGTGGGCCATTATTATAGGATTGTTGGACTTGCCAACGCAAAAATATATTGTTGTAATCAGAATTACAAGGACTACCCCCTTGAAGAAAACTTAAACTTAACTTCAGCAAATACTTTGAACTTTTGCGGTTTTGAAATACTCGGTGGAGTTCTCCGATATAGGTATGTAGTACATTTTCCAACTTGAATTAAGTTTGAGAGAAATATTACGATGTACAAAGTTTGAACCAATGTCAGTTACTACTTCTTCTTGGGCACCATGCCCAACTACAATTTTATTGACAACATGGTTTCAGGGAAGCTCATAGCACAACCACGGCTTTGCAAGAGATAACCACAAAGATTGCGAACGGCCTAAATCAGCTACGACCACCCAAACGGACCATTGTGGCAGCGCTTGACTTGTCCAAGGCGTTTGACACGGTCGACCATTCCATGCTGATTTCTGGCGTCATGAATTCCACCCTTCCCAATGACGCCAAGCGTTGGATTGCCAATTACCTTAATGGTAGGCAAGCCTTCGTTGAATTCCGAGGCCAAAAATCCAAATTCCGCAAGATTAAAATGGGAGTGCCCCAAGGTGGAGTACTAACCCCCATTTTATTCAACATCTATCTTGCTAATCTCCCTCCTCCGCCAGCAGATATTTCGGTGGTGTCGTATGCTGATGACTGCGCCATAATTTCATCCGGTGTTGACATCGACGACGTAAGTGCTAGAATTTCCAACTACCTAGCCACCATCACAAATTTCTTCCGGGAGCGCAATCTTCAGCTATCCCCTACAAAGTCCTCAGTGTCCTTATTCACTTCCTGGACGAAGGAAGTTAACAACCAGCTTGATGTATTTGTCGAAGGCAGGCGTATCCCCACTGTTCATAGTCCAAAGATCCTTGGGGTAGTTTTCGACAATCTTCTCCACTTCTCTTCGCACGCCACCTACATCAACCAGAAAGTGAAATCCAGGAACAAAGTCCTTAAAGCTTTAGCTGGCACCTCCTGGGGCAGAGATAAGGAGACATTGATAACGACCTATAAGGCCATCGGTCGGTCTGTCTTCAATTATGCTGCCCCGGTTTGGACTTCCTTCCTGAGTGACGCCCAATGGAGAATCCTGCAGACGACGCAAAATAATGCTCTCCGAATTGCTACGGGTTGCGTCCAGATGTCACAGGTGGATCATCTTCATGAGGAGACCAAAGCAAAGTTTAGACTAAATCGGTTACTTTCTTCAAGAGCCATCTGAGCATTAGTTAAGCGAAAATGTTTGAACTTTAGCTAGGGCGGTAGCTGAAGGTGTGGAGCGGTAAAATCGTAAAAAATTACGGGTTGCTAAGATGGGACCAAATCGGTTGATTCGTTCGCTGATTATTGTGCACGCCAGCCGGAAAGAAGGAAAGCGCTCAATGGACTCCAAATTTTTTTGAAACGGATTTCGTTTAAGCATAGGACCTATATTGTGATCAAGACAACAATGACTAGGTTAAGAGTGGTTTAAAAAATTAACCTGATCTGAGAGGTGCCCTTAAACGTCAATTAAGACATACACACATATCTAGTAAAAATTATATAATTGTAATCCTTGGGACCCTGATAACAACTATATATATATATATATATATATATATATATATATATATATATATATATATATATTTCCCGGGGGAAGTCCATACTTCCCGAGATATGGGTCTTGACATTTCGGGAAAGTCCTACTTTAACACCACTACTTTATTTATGGGCACCTCTCGGATCTGGCTGAAATTTTCACCATAGGTAGTCCTTGGGACCCTGATCACAACTATATATATATATTTCCCGGGGGAAGTCCATTCTTCCCGAAATATGGGTCTTGAAATTTTACTATTTTTACTTGGGCAATATGGGTATAATTTTAAAGCTCGTGGTGAGTACTTTTCTTTGCAATTACGACTTTGCTTCTGATTACAACAATATATAGCTTTTTTCGGGAGGAGTCCATACTTCTCGAGATATGGGTCCTTACATTTTAATATTTTTACTTGGGCAATATGGGTATTATTTTAAAGCTCGTGGTGAGTACTTTTGTTTGCGTTTACGACTTTTGCTCCTGTCCATAGGAGAAAGTCTTAAATCTCGGCCGAAGGCCGGCTACTTAAAGAAAACTTATAATTTTGGAAAAACTTTTGTTCGCGTAGCCCTCTTTTGCTCCTGTCCATAGGAGAAAGTCTTAATAGCAAAGAAAAGTTGGTACTCACCACGAGCTTTAAAATGATACCCATATTGCCCAAGTAAAAATGGTAAAATGTCAAGACCCATATCTCGGGAAGTATGTACTTTCCCCGGAAAAGTTATATATCGTTGTGATCAGGGTCCCAAGGACTACCTATGGTGAAAATTTCAGCCCGATCCAAGAGGTGCCCATAAATAAAGTAATGGTGTTAAAGTAGGACTTTCCCGAAATGTCAAGACCCATATCTCGGGAAGTATGGACTTCCCCCAGGAAAGATATATATAGTCGTGATCAGGGTCCCAAGGAGTACCTATGGTGAAAATTTCACCCCGATCCGAGAGGTGCCCCTAAACGAGACTTGTTCCTCCAAGAGGTCTTCTAAAGGAAGATTACCCTTCCATGAAGTCTTCAACAGATAGAAGATCCAAGAGGTCTTCTATAGATAGAAGACCCCCATTATCTGTAGGGACCCCTTCAAGAGATAATAGATAAAAGACATCTTCAATAGGTCCTCTATGAAAAAAGACTCCTACAGAACATCTTCCTAGAAGAACTTCTATAAGGACTATTCAAGAAATTTTCTCTAGAGATATATTTCCAAGATGTCGTCTATAGACGGAAAAGAGTTTCTTAAGATAGAAGACCCCCCAAGAGGTTTTCTATAGGCAGAAGACCCCTCCGAGTGGTCTCCTATAGCAAAATACCTCAAATAGATCTTCTATAGATAGAAGAGGCCTACAAGAGGTCTTCTATAGATAGAAGAGCTCTACAAGAGGTCTTTAGTAGATCGACGACCCCTAGAAGAGGTCTTCTATAGATAGAGGGCTCCCTAAACGAGACTTGTTCCGTACTTTGGATTGCAGTTTCTTTTAGACGTAATTAATACACATAACAGCGAGTCGCAGTCGGATCGATGAGGAACACAGAATTGTTTTTACCGGGGAGAAAATTAGCTAAATATTAATTGAAGGATGAAATGTACTTACCCAATGGAATTCAACTAGCGGATCTGCTTCATTTGCGTTGCAGTCTTTTCAAGTAGGTAGTCGATATATTTTTTTTGATGCACTCAAAAATGTTCACTATTATCACTTATTTCCTTTCCCAATCTACTTCATTCTTTTTTCAATGACTTTAGTTTTTAAATAATATAACTGTTTGTTCCACCATTCTGCAAAATTGCGACATTCTATTATCAGACGAAACAAGACTGAACACGAAATTTGTTTATTTAATTATAAAAACGTTATTAAATTGTTTACATTTTGAAAAGTTGTACAAGTTGTCACCAGCGTCAATGTCTACACAATACAGAGTTGTATTGAAAAGTAGTAAGCGATGACAACGTTGTTGTTGTAACATTGAAACGCAACGTATGACGCATGGGAAAGGATGACGTAGGGTTTCAAATTTCAATTCCATTGTAGAGTTGTATAATCTAGTTCATTTGAAAGATCTAGTTCAACAGCTCAGCTCTTTAAACTGAACTAGGTCAGTAATCTAGTTCATAGTTCACTGTCCAGTTCAATCATTCGGATCAAAATCGTTCACCGGCTCTTAATCGGTCGTTTGAAGAAACGCATACATACACCAAATACAAACAAACAAAAGACTAATATAATTTAACTACTCCATAACAAAAATATTACATTTGCATAGTTTTATTGCATTCTTAAGGAAGATTAATTAATTGAATTTGGATTCGACATATTGTCATATGTTATGTCTCGTATGTTTTTGTAGAAATCTTCATTTTCGGACAGCTATTCCATGTACCTTGATCCAAAACATAAACAAACTGATCACATTACAAAGGCATCCCTTAACATAGACCACGCCGTCACTTTATATATTTGTGAACGACATGTTGAACTAGATTGTGAATCGTTCGTTGATCGTACGGGCACCGACTGATTATAGTTCAGTGAACTATAATGTACTATATCGACTGTTCAATTGAACTAGTTCGTTCATGAACTATACAACTCTATTCCATTGCGTATACCTAAAAATAAATCCTCATAAAGAAGTTTAATCCGGTAAAAAGCTCTAATGCAACGGCGTTTAGATCGAGTACAGCACTAAAGCAATTTCATAAAATTACTCTACTATGTCCCGGGCCACACTAAGAGTAATTTCACTGAAATTTTGACATGAAAGTAAAAGAAAATGTAAAATAAAACGGTCTGTTTGTTTCATACATATGTAAAATAAAAAACACCCATTATGGGTACTTTACACGATATGTTTTTTACATATGAGTTGTCACTTTGCATATACATTTTGTATGGGAGAAGTGACAACTCATATGTAAAAAACATATCGTGTAAAGTACCCATTACACTTCGGTCATGTGATGGCACAATTACCAAGGTAGTGGTATCACACTAGCCGATCGAATATGAAGTGTCAAATCCCTTTATAAAAAAATATTTTGTTGTAATTTCCCCAACAACATAAAGAAAGTTTTGACATGGGTCATGTAAAACGTCTTACTCTACACGTTGGCTTCACGATAAAATGAAAGTGCATATATTGATGTGAACGTAACTATAATTATACGCCATACGTTAAATTTCACGCCGTTATGCGGGGCATACACTATACTGCCAAACTGCACTGCCAAATGAACCCTTGTGTACGTGTGTGATTGAATAGTGTGTGGCATTCCTTCAATCCATATTCCAAAAATGATGAATTTTCCTCCAAAACTCGATTTTGGGTTGAAGTTTTCCAATTTTTTTAATTTCCTCACAAATAATATTTGTTGTTTTCAAAAATTATTTGTTGGTTACTTGGAAAATAAACAAAATTCATCGGATTGAAAGGGGTTCATTTACAAAATCAAAACTATTTTGATTTCAATCCTGCCAAAACTACTTCCAAATACATTGACAAAAACTTCAAAATTTACTAATACTATTACAAATGCTGTCCTGCATGCCCATAGTGTATGCCCGGCATTAGATACTACTGCTTGATGCAACTGTGTAGTTTTGAAAATCGTTCTGTTGCAACATTGATTTTGATTTTTGCTTTGGTGACAAAAAGTGCACGTTTAAACTTGTTTACCTTTTGTAATTATTCGCGAAAAATGATTATCTCGATTATCAAAAAAATCGTATCTCTCTTAAAATCAC
The DNA here is from genome assembly GCF_047663935.1 of Musca autumnalis. NCBI lineage: Eukaryota > Metazoa > Arthropoda > Insecta > Diptera > Muscidae > Musca > Musca autumnalis. The sequence continues at coordinate 63,528,910 of NW_027411644.1, forward strand.
ATTCGTTGCAGATGTAAACAAGACAAGTTCAAAAGACATTAGGTAAGTGTTTTGAATTGTAATCTTTAACATTTTTATTTTTAAAAAATTTGGAACATGAACATTCCTAGTTTGACTATAAAATCGTCCGAACGATTTGATATTTTCACAATAGATAGATCTCGATGCCCTGATTATGAAAATATAAAATTTTACCGGCGGTCATTTCCCGTTATCCGATTATTTGAACCTAAATTATATATAACCGTAGCAAAGACCCTTGAGGCTTTAGTCCTCCCCAGTATCAGGAATAGCTATCAAGTTGCTGATCATCAGCATGGATTTCGGAAGCGGCACAGCACGACAACAGCGCTGCACGCCATATCCACATATATTTGTCAAGAACTCAACCAGAGACCGCCGTGTGATAGAATAGTGATGGTGGCACTTGACTTATCAAAAGCCTTTAATACAGTCAGACACTCCACGCTGTTTGAGGACATTGAGCAGACAACCCTCCGGCCAAGCTTGAAACGTTGGATAGTCAACTATATGTGTGGACGCCAGTCGTACGTGGAATTCAGGAACAAGAAGTCCTAACCCCATAGAGTGAAACAGGTAGTTCCCCAAGGTGAGGTGATATCTCCGGAAGTGTTTAACCTCTACCTTTTCTGTATTCCGTCCCCTTCAGACGGCATCGATCATGCCTGACGCCATGATACCTTCCCTGATGACATCTGTGAGAGACTGAACTCCTATTTAACCGATTTTACAACCTTTTCCACTCGAGGAATATGTAGATTTCCGCCACAAAATCTACAGCCACTCTGTTCACTACATGGACAGCGCAGTTTGGAAGAGAATTGAATGTCGTGGTCGACGGTAGCGCGCACGCCACAGCTATTTGCGACAAACTGAAAAGCAGGAACAAGGTCCTCAAGTCCCCTACAAATTTTATCAACGAAAGGATATCAAACCGTTGCAAATATATATAACTTCCTTGGGGAAATTACCGTTTCATTCTGCCTATCATTGAATTTATTTTCGTTTATTTCACTTTTTAATGGCACATCCATTTGTGGTTAAATCCTCCTAATATATGTGGAGCTGTCTTGCAGTGCATTCGGCAACTGGACTGGTATCTCTGAAGCTTGGACGTGTTTGCATGGAGTTGAATGTGGACAGCCTTAAAAACTGCCCCCATCTCAATTGGTTCTGATTAATAATCTATAGATTTGTTGTGTTAGATGAGCAGCTCAACCAATGTGATGTGTAGTGAGGCAATGTGTTTGCCTGTGATGTTGCTGCTCGCTGTCCGAAACTGCAGGAGGATGTTGATTTAGTATTTTATTTCATCGATGTATATATAACCGTGTATCCCAGAAGTCTTATCTGTGGATGTACGGTTTCCATGGAGATCGCTATCGGCTGTCAGTTTATACGTCGCTACCAATGTCCCTTTACTACAGTGGGACTCATTCACGCACAATGCATGAATAATTCTGAAATTTTGTTATCTCCTTGCAGGAGGTGGAAAATGCTCGGGTGACAATTGGCCCAAATGCAGTTAATGGGCGGAATGTATAAATTAATCATAACCTCAGAATGAGGAGGAACTGATGGAGATGTCACTGTAAATCTGACTTTCCGCTGCCTGATAAATGTGCGACCTCAACCATGACCTCCCATAACTCTATCACGTCGGATGATGTTGTAGTTCCCAGGCAGATTAAATTATTAATAGCCTGTTCATTATGTCCTTGTTTGGAATGAAGATGCTGAGCATTCGGAATTGGAAGTCACTAGAAAGCTAGGTGGAATGCTGGTCGTAAACAGGAAGAATAATTAGTAGATTTCCTAGCGTAGATACTAGCAGAAGTACTACAGTAGACACTGGTTGTTGTTGTGGTAACAGTTTTGCTGATTCTTCCTAGCTGTATCCCCTGAAATCTATAATGTTTTCTGGATGGGTGTGATTTATAGGATGAGAGTGTGGTTAAGTATGGAATGTTAATTGAGGTACATATATGGAATTTCCATTATGTTCGCAGATGAAGGAATTCCGCAACTAGTAATGGCCGGTTCTAAATCAATAGGGAGGGCACAAATCCGTGGGATCGGCTGAGAATATGTGTTTAGTATTGTGGGGTCTCTGCAAATTTCCTCAACACTTTGGACTATTCTCGCATGCTATGTGTTAAGGATGGTTGAATATCCAGATCTATGTTGCCAACCGAAACTGCTGGAGGATGTTGCTGAAGTTCATTATTTGATACCCGCTTACATCTTACTGAACTCTTTGGGTATGAATCGCCCTCTGAGAAGCAGCAAGTGGCCGTCTTCTATGTCAGATGGTATAACATCCTTGATGTCGGGCTGTATCTCCGTATATGTGTCTAGGTGAGGGTTACTGTTCCACGCTGTTGTGGTTGCGATGTTTTCGCAGCAACACGTTATGTTGCTGAACTGACAGAAATTTTGCCTCTTGATGCAGAAGGTCCACACTCGACATCTGGACACATCCGGTTACGGTTTGCAGAGTGTTTATCTGAGTGACTTAATGTTTTCCCCTGGGTATCGCTAACAAAAGAGGTCCTTATTACTGAGCGATTGAGAGCTTTGTAAGTCGCTTACCTCATGAGGTACCCGATATGGCCCTCAGTACCTTGCTCCACCTCTGGATATTTACTGCATGTCTCGAGAAGGTTAGAAAATTGTCGAATATGACTGCGAGTATTCTCGGATTCTGGATGGTTGGTAGTATCCGGTCTCCGACTTTGATATTCAAGGACCTCCTCACCTCCTTGCTCCATGAAGTGAGAAGCGTATCTTCTTTCCCGCAAATAAGTTGAAAGCGTGCTTAAGTACGTGTTAATTCTTCCCTCCAGTACATTAATGTCTATGACAGAGGCAAGTATCGTGCAGTCGACGGCTTCTGGGGGAAGCAGGAAAGTTGCAGACGTAAAAATTGAACAGCAGAATAGAAATAACTCCTCCCTTTGGCAAGGCAATTTCCTTTTTTGCGACTCTTTGACATTTTACCTCCCAACAACCATCTTTTGATTTTGTGTCACAACTTTAGGCTGATGATGGGATGAGTGGACACATAGCAGCCCACCTCTAGCCGGTATAGAGATCATACTGATGGCTCTAATATGGAAACAGGCACAGGAGCAGGTGTCTATAGCGACTCCCTTGGTATACAAATCTCATACAAGTTGAACGAAAATTTTAGTGTCTTCCAAGCCGAAGTTTTTGCGATCAGGAAAGCTGCGGAACTGACAAACAACATGAAAGGTGACATAGCTGGACCGATGACAATTTTTGTCGATAGCCAAGCGTCCCTCAAATCACTCAAGTCCCATCATATCAACTCCGCGGCAGCCCTTGACTGGAAACTCGCTTTGGAGTCACTAAAATCAATCGTCACCTTGTGTTGGGTCCCAGGACACTGCAACATCAAAGGGAATGAAGCAGCCGACGAACTTGTACGCCGCAGATCCGAGTTCACCAAACATCGAAGTTGACAACTCCATTAAGCCACCACTGTGTCACTTCATGGGAATAATAGAACATGGATGTCGCGATAAGTTTCGTCAACTATGGCAAAATACACGCAGCTGCAATACTTCAAGGGCAATTTGGCCAGTCCCATCCAAGCCAAGAACCGCCTCACTGCTCATGATGAAGAAGTGGCCAAGGTAAAGTTTGAGTTCTCCATATTCCTCTCAATGAAGCCAACCACCTCATGCAAGGCAGACTCCACAGATTTGCCTTTGATATAGGCGTGATTTGAGTTGCTTATAGAGGCGGTGTCTACATGGCTCCTTATCTCCAGATCGATCAGTCTTTCGAGAGTCTTAAGGATGATAAACTGATGGGTCTGTAGTCCTTTGGTGCAGAGTGACTAGGTTTTCCCGCTTTGGGAATGTAAGTAACTTTTACCTCTTTCCACAGACCCGGTACATACGAGAGAGTCAAACACGCCCTATAGATCTCCTCCAGGATTTGATATAAACGTGGCGATGCAAACTGAAGCATCGCCGGCGTTATACCATCCGGTCCAGGTGACTTATATGGCTTGAAAGTGTTGACAGCCCATTTAATCTTATTTCTGTTAACCATAGGCTCTTGAATTTGGAAGTCTTCACATTCATTATTGACGGTGTCCGCATCCTTACCGCCTGGGAAGTGCGTCTCTGCCAAGAGGTTAAGAGTCTCAGTAACAGAGTCTTCCGATGGATAATCTTCGAAACCTAGCTGCGTCGTTGACTCATTCTACTGACTCACAGAAATTAACCCAAGATTTTTTCTTAGCTCGCTTGAGCTCACTCTTGTATTTATTGAAACTCACCTTGTAGGAGTCCCAATCAATGTCGAGTTTAGTCTCATGCGCCCTGTTATATAGTCGCCTGGTGGATTTTCTAAGCTCGCCAAGTTCCTTGTTCCACCACACGGGCTGAGATTTCTTCCCAGGATAGGTTAGTGGACAGGATGCCTTATGGTAACGGAGAAGAACGTCTGTAAGATTATTTACGGTCCCATAAAGATCATCAACTGTATTAATATTAAGAGTTAGTTCCGTGTACTTATCCCAGTTTGTTCTTCGCGGGTTCCTATAAGGAATTTGGCGACCTCCGTCCAAAAAGTCATCAAAGAATATCTTCATATGATCCGAGAAGGAACATTCTTTAGATACCCTCCAATTTCTTAGGACGGAGTCATCTAGATTAGAGAGGGTTAGGTCGATGACCTCCTCCATATCCCTAATTTTAAAGGTTGGATCATTACCCCTGTTACATATTCGTAAATTCACAGATTTATGCTGCGGGGCATTGTTCGTTCCACCAGAAGACAATGTTTCCTTAGCTGACCTAACCATCTTCCTATTGAGACCAGCATTTCCAGCCGCTTCACCCTTGCCTTTCGGAGCAGAATCGGGCTTTGAGGCAGAGTCCTTTACCGGTCGGTCACCACTAGGGGTGCCCGTTGGTTTGGGGGTGCACTCATTGACCTTTTCCTTTACCTGTCGGTTCGGAACAGGTTTCGGAGCAGCACATTTGCCAGAGGCAGTAGGCTTAGCCGGCGCCATTGATGATGTCATTGTGTTTCGACGCTGTCAAAAGATTTGGATAAATCCAGAGCTACGATTGTCTCTTCGGCAGGTCGTGTTTTGTTTAGGCCATGTTGTTAACGACGTCAGTGAGGTCTGCGGGTGGTGCTGTGCGCATTTCTAACACCATGTTGGTGATTGAGCATCTGTAGAGGTGACAGTAGAGATATAGGGCGGTAAGATTCTCCCCGGCTAGCTGACATTTTCCATTTTCGTGTTGATAGGTAATGGCAGGACATCTGCTGGAAACATATGTTTTTGCAACTGGACCTACTTTTTTAAGCATGACCAATGGCATGTAAAGGGTATCCAGAACTTTGAATGGATTGGCTGTGACTATAGCTGTGCTCACATCCTCCAATGTGAATTGGAATGGAGGCCTCGATGTTAGCTCTCCTTATGCTTGATATTTTACCCAGTTTTGCTCAGCTGAACTTCTGACAGAATTTTAGAGCGGCATTTCATGGAATCTGTAATGGGAGAAACTGGCTGCTGTAACACTTAGGCCGAGATTGAGGGTTCTTTTGTCCTTTCGGCAGGTCTTGTTGTTTTGTGCAACATTCTAAAACCATGTTTGTGTTGGTATAGGATAGGATTTTTTACCCTAATCCTCCAACAGCTTGCCATGGTGGATGCTCCCTGCGATATTCCTCCCAGTCATTCCAGTACATGGAACCGGCATTCGTCTTATTGCTGTTTTTGCCGTGTTCTTTGAATACGCCTCTAAAATTCGTGAGTATATAATAGACAACATTTTTGGTTTTGAGCTTGCATTAGTTAAAAAGGCTTCCGGTAGGAGCTTCAAGTTTGACTTAAGAATCCTATCATTTGTAAATTTCTATTCAAGTTTAAGAAAATGTCAACAAATCTTAAAAAAAAACAACTCGATAAGTACTTCTATGTACATACGTAATTATTTATGTACGCCTATCCGCCGCCCTTAACAAGATCCGCTTATCTAATTCCAACACTCCTCATAGTTGTCTTGAAATTTATTTCCTCTTGTAATATTCTTATCCAAACTGGAGATCATCTTTATGGACACATTTCCTTTTGCGCAGCGGCGTTGTCGGCGGCAGCGATAATCCTCATTCAGTGTGTGTATGACCATGTAATCTGGATGGTAGTGCGGTTATGAAATTAATATGGTTTTCTTCATTTCTTCTTCAGCTACTCTTATGTGATGTTGTGATTCCTTCGATGCTTACCAACGAAATGTTAACAATATTTTCCCACAATCAAACAAGTTTCTTTTTTTGTTTTCGTCTATCTTTCTTTCTTTGGGTTTTTACATTGATTGTTTGTCCATATCCCGACCACACCACTTATGTGGCGTGTGTGTGTATATTGATATATGTGCACTTATGATACTTGTTAGGTTTCCTGTGTCTGATGATGCTGTGGCGGACTACGATGACGGCTACGACAAAAGGCAGCAGCTGAAACTGCCTCCCAATGTGTACAAATAATAATAATACAAGTCACAACACCATCAAAACTACTACTTGCTAAGTGCCACATTATGGCGCTGATGATGATCATCGTCATCATCTTTGCTGATTATGAGGATGATACTGATGTTTGTCGTGATCATCATGAAGCTATCACACTGTCATTGATTGCCGGTTTACTGCTTGCTGCTGATTCAGATTCTTGGTGTCTGCGCGTTATTGTACCACTAAAGAAGAAGTCGAGGAAGAAGAAAGGCGATCATTTGAGAAAATTACTTTATCCTGTGGTCTGTGGTCAGTCGGCAGTTCCTTGGCTGCCGTTGGAGTTGGTTCATTTGAAAAATGTTTTTGTGCCGCTTTTGATCTTGTTCGAAAGATTCTTTTTAACGTTTATATTCTTCCTTGTGGTTTTTGTTATTGTTGTTATTGTTATGGACAATTGTTATGTTGTACTGGACGTGGTATTCGTCTGATACTTGGCAAGCCCTTTACTGAAATTTGTTACTCTAGCATTGCATTCAAAGCTTAACATGCCCACACCCTTTGTGCAATTGTTTTGGTTTCCATATCTTGTTGTCTACCTAGCACTACCTTTCAATTGATTACGTTTGGGGACTTTAGCTTTGTCGATTGGCCGACTGGCCAGCCAGCCAGCTAGGCTCAAAGTTAATAGCAACATGGAATGCTTAGCTACGATTATCATCTTTTTGTATATAGTTGTTGTTGTATGGCTTTCATATCACTCTTTCCCTCTCTCCTCCTCCTTTAGAGCCATTGTTTTGCTGCCCTGTAGTCTTCAAATGTCTTCTATTGAAAGTATTTTTCTGGTCACATTCCTCCCTGGTTTTCCTTTTTCCAACGGAGACATGAGATAATTTTTTCTTTGTGTTTTCCAATTCATGGTTACAGCATCAACAGCTGGTGATGGGGCATGAGGGAGAAGTTGAAGGTGGTTTTGAACAATTTTTGACATTCTGCGGGCTTTTATGTAAGAACTCACGTTTGTCAAGATAAATTCCCTTGATATTGCGGATATCTTCTTTTGTCTAGTTGTGGATGTTGTTACGAATTGTCAATTAAATGACCATCTGAAATAAAACTATTTATAATCGGAATTTTATTGATGTTCTAACCCATTAAAAATGGAGAAGAAGATGTGTGAGAAGTTCTCAGGCTCTTGAGTGGATGGCTAATTAAGGAACGAATTAAAATGTGTACTTTGAAAGCACACGCTCGAACAAATATCTTTTCGTTCATTGGTTAAATATCTCTCATATTTAGGCTGAGAAAGTATGACTTGAAGACGGTTAGGGCCGCGGAATGTTGAGTACTATCTTAAATCTTCCCTTTTCTATGGGTCACAGTAACCGTTTGAGAATGCAATTTCACATGGAGTCGAGGCTCTACCTGGGATTTGGTTTCCACCAGTCATTGAGGCAAAGCACCAAACCAGACTATCAGTTTATTTGTGGTCAAAGCCGTTTCTCCGTATGCACCCAGCTATCTATATGCACACAAATAACTAATATATATTTCCTTTTCCATTTTCTAATTATATTCCTCAGGAAAGAACCATCGTTCTCAGACAAACTTGTTCACAACAAGTTTATCTCATTACAGATGCCAAAAAAACGCTCTGAAATTTTGTCAACAGTTTATCCTACACCGAGCTGAGCAGAAGAGGGCAAAAAGATCAGTCCTAAAGGGACTGAGCCTTCACTCCAATTCCCGTTGGAGGATGTGAGCGCAGCAATAGTCAGAGACAAACTTTGGGTATCGATGACATCTTAATGTCTTAATCTCGGCCGAGCTACTAAATATCTAGCAGACATCCTGACTTTATCCATCAACTCGACTGTGATCCAAGATATGTGGAAAATGGCTAGGATTATCCTTCTACTAAAACCGTACACATCAGTTGGCCGGGAAGACTTTTATCCCCCTATATCCCTACTGTCACGTCTAGACAAACTGTTACAACAAGTTAATCTCATTACAGGAGCCAAAAATGCGATCTAAAATGTTGTCAACTGTTTATCCTACACCGAGCTGAGCAGAAGTGGGCAAATAGATCAGTCCTAAGGGGGTTGAACCTTCACTCCAATTCCCGTTGGAGGATGTGAGCGCAGCTATTGTCAGAGACCAACCGTCTAAAGATTTGGGTATCGATGGCATCTCAATGGTCATGCTTAAAAATCTCGGCCAAGTTACTAAAAATCTAGCAGACATCCTGACTTAATCCATCAACTCGTCTGTGATCCAATATATGCGGAAAATGGCTATGATTATCCTTCTACTAAAACCGGACAAATCAGCTGGCCGGGAAGACTAGCGTGCATACAAACTTACTAACACACTGTCATAAATTGATCATATTTTTAATACATTCACATTTTTGTCTTCGCTCTTCTTGGTCGGCACTGGTCTAAATAAAACAAGACCTGCCGAAAGGGCAATCGTCGTAGCTCTAGATTTATCGAAAGTTTTTGACAGCGCCGAGCATTTTCCTCAAGAACATCATCAGCACCGGCTTGCCACATACAATCAAGAGGTGGTTGTGCAATTATATCAATGGCAGACTGGCACACGTGGACTTCAGAGGAAAAGACAAATCGTCGTAAAATGAAAATTGATTTACCACAGGAAGGAGTTATTTCGCCGTTTCTGTTTAATTTTCCAACTTTCGCCGCAAGCTTGCATCACACTGCACGATACTTGCCACTGGCGTGCCATCAATGTAATGGAGGGAAGAAATAACACCTACTTAAGTACGCTTTCAAATTATTTGCAGGAAAGAAATGTACAGCTTTCCCCGCCAAAGTCTACTGCTACGATTTTCACTTTGAGAAACAAGGAGATCCTTGAATATAAAAAAGAGACAGGTCAATACCTACCGTAAAGAATCAGAGAATTCTCGGGGTCATCTTCGATTATCTTCTTCTCATTTTCTCGCGACTTGCAAATGGAATAAACGACCAGAAGAGAAACAAGGTACTGAGAGCAATGTCGGGTACTTTATGAGGTAAGGATAAGGAAGTGCTGTAGGCAACTTACAAAGCTGTCAGTCGCTCAGTAAAGTGGGGTACACCCCATAAATTTGACTGTCATTTTTCATCGAATATCGATTGCTTTAGCCAACATTGATGAAAATGTTTGTGGTTTCCTGATGACTGGCCCAAAAATAGACTTCACACTGGCTGACATGACTGGCGCAAAAATGGACTTCACATTGGAAAGCAACCTATACTTGAACAAAAATCTACAGACAAAACTGATGTTGTGTACCCCGCTAAAAAAATTAGCAATACCTAGCGTAAAGCATTACAAGTCGCTCTTCGAACCGCTACCGGATGTGTTCAGATGTCGAGTGTTGATCGTCTTCATCAGGAGGCAAGGTACATAATGTGCTCATGTGAGGATGGATTGTCTGCATCAGGAGGCAAGGTTACCGTCAGTGCAGCTACATAATGTGCTCACTCGACAGTTCCGACTGGCAAAGCTTACCAACCATATCATCGTTGCACAGATTCTATCCCTTAGGCAAATCGGAGATAGAGCCCCGACATTCAGGCTGTCATACCATCTGACACCAACGGACTATCTTCTTCTCAGGGGACTGCTCCTAATTATTCTGCTGATGCTGCCAGATCTACTGCTGTTCCCAATACCGCTGCTACTGCTACCAATAACGCTGCTACTACTCCCAATACCGCTGCTACTACTCCCAATACTGCTGCTACTGCTACCAATACCGCTGCTACTACTCCCAATACCGCTCCCAATACTGCTGCTACTGCTCCCAATACCGCTCCCAATACTGCTACCAATACCGCTGCTACTACTCCCAATACCGCTGCTACTACTCCCAATACTGCTGCTACTGCTACCAATACCGCTGCTACTACTCCCAATACCGCTCCCAATACTGCTGCTACTGCTCCCAATACCGCTCCCAATACGGCTGCTGCTGTTCCGAATACCGCTGCTACTGCTCCCAATACGGCTGCTGCTGTTCCGAATACCGCTGCTAATGATAATTATGCTAATGTTGACGGTGAGAGTGACGACGATGACGTTAGCGACTTCGAGCCCCCCCCATGTAAAAAATTAGCAAAAGCTCCCAGCAAATCACCATTTCTAACAGCAGCAACCGAGAGAAAACAAAAGATAGAGATGGCAGTGAATGAGTATGTTCACGGAGGATTAACATATGCCCACCTCAAAAAGAAATACGGATTTCCCATAGAAACTTTACGCTATCACGATCTCAAGAAGCAGGAACAATTAAGACAAGAAAACAATCCAAATCTTTTGAAACCTGAGCCAGTATTAGTGGAAAGTAAAGAGGAAGCAATAAAACTTGCTGTGCAAGAATATATGCAAGGTGCCAAAAAAGTATTTGTATGCGGAAAATATAATGTTTCCCAATCAGCAGTGTACCGGTATATGAAAAAAAAAAAATAACATAACAATAAATAAAAAATAATTAAAAAAATTAAGTTACAGTGTTTTATTAACTACACTAAAACCTAATGGAGAAGAAGATGTGTGAGAAGTTGTCAGGCTCTTGAGTGGATGGCTAATTAAGGGACGAATGAAAATGTGTACTTGAAAGCACACAAAGAAAGATCTTTTTGTTCATTGCTTAAATATCCCTCATATTTAAGCTATGCAAGTATGACTTGAAGGAGGGAAGGGGAATGTTGAGTACTATCTTTTACCTTCCCTTTTCTATGGGTCACAGTAACCGCTTGAGAATGCAAATTCACATCGATTCGATTCTCTACCTGGAACTTGGGTTCAACCACGGCACGACGCACGGCACCAAAAATCAATTGAGGTGGTCAAAATCAATTACGGTGGAGCAGTTTCTCCAGCTGCCCCCATCTAACTATATGCACACGAATAACTAATATATGTATTTCCTTTTCTTGTTTTCCATTTTTTAATTATTTTTCTCAGGAAAGAACCATCGATCTCAGACAAACTGTTACAACAAGTTTCTTTCATTACAGATGCCAAAAATGCGCTCTAAAATTTTGTCAACAGATTATCCTACACCGAGCTGACCAGAAGTATGCAAATAGACTAGTACTAAGGGGGTTGAACCTTCACTCCAGTTCCCGTTGGAGGATGAGAGCGCAGCTATAGTCAGAGACAAATCATCTAAAGCTTTGGATATCGATGGCATCTCAATGGTCATGCCTAAAAATCTCGGCCGAGTTACTAAAAATCTAGCAGACATCCTGACTTTATCCATCAACTCGTCTGTGATCCAAGATATGTGGAAAATGACAAAGACTATTCCACTCCTGAAACCGGAAAAATCTAATAACCGGGGAGAATCAATCGCCTGTCACGTCTAGCAACGGTTTTGGAGTCACGGCTACTTCCATGAATGAGCAGCAGCTGAACACCAACATGGCTTTAAAAAGATGCGCAGCGCCATCCCCAGCACTCACTGATGTCGTTAACAACACCACAAATGGCCTAAATAAAACAATACCTTTCGAAAGGACAATCGTCGTAGCTCTAGATTTATCCAAAGCCATGAACACCAACATGGCTTTTAAAAAGATGCGCAGCGCCATCCCCAGCACTCACTGATGTCGTTAACAACACCACAAATGGCCTAAATAAAACAATACCGTTCGAAAGGACAATCGTCGTAGCTCTAGATTTATCCAAAGCTTTTGACAGCACCGATCATACCATTTTCTTCAACATCATCAGCTCCGGCTGGCCACACACAATCAAGAGGTGGTTGTGCAATTATATCAATGACAGACTGGCAGACGTGGACTTCGGAGGGAAAAAGACAAATAGTCGTAAAACGACAGTGGATGTACCTGCCTCCGTTTCTGTTTAATTTTTACATTTCCAACTTTCGGGCTGCCACAGGCGGCCGCAAGCTTGCATCATACTGCACGATACTTACCACTGGCGTGGCCATCAATGCACTGGAGGGAAGAATTAACACCTACATAAGTACGCTTTTAAATTATTTGCAGAAAAGAAATGTACAGCTTTCCCCGCATAAGTCTTTTGCTACGATTTTCACCTTGAGATACAAGGATATAAAAATAAGAGACAGGTCAATACCTACCGTAAAGAATCAGAGAATGCTCGGGGATCATCTTCGACTATCTTCTCATCTTTCCGAGACATGCAAATGGAATAAAAGACCCGAAGAGAAACATGGTACTGAGAGCTATATTGGGTACTTCATGAGGTAAAGATAAGGAAGTGCTGTAGGGAACTTACCTAGCTGTCAGTCGCTCAATAAACACCCCATCAAAAATGGACTTCACACCGGCAAGCAACCGATATTTGAGCAAAAATCTAAATTCAAAACTGATGGTACTCGTATGTACCCCGCTAAATAAAGTGGAAAGCATTGCAAGTCGCTCTTCGAAACGCTACCGGATGTGTTCAGATGTCGAGTGTTGATCGTCCTCATCAGGAGGCAAGGTTACTGTCAGTGCAGCTACATACCCCCTGTTTTTGTAAAAAGTTGTATTGTTCTCACACGAATTGTCAAATTTTGTAAATCGATTTACTCGCCTTAGCGCAAATGTGGAACGCTGATTTTTGAATGAGGAATTCATAACTATATATAGAACGTGTATACGAAGAATTAGGTCTGTATGTCATCTAGGGGTTGAGCTATGGATGTCCAAATTATTACGATTATAGACGAACGAACGAAAAATGGTTACAGAAACAGGGTGATAATGTGCTCATGTGTGGATCGTCTGCATCAGGAGGCAAGGTTACTGTCAGTGCAGCTACATAATGTGTTGCTCACTCGACAGTTCCGACTGGCATGCCATTTGGCAAAGCGTACCAACCACAGCATCGTTGCACAGGATCAATCCCCCAGGCACATCCGGAGATAGAGCCCCGACATCCAGACAGTCATACCATCTGACAACAACAGATTTCTTCTCAGAGGGCGATTCATACCCAAACATTCTCCAGCGGTTTTTGATATCGAGAGAACCCTACCCAGACGCATCAGAACCATACTCGCGCAACTAAGGTCTGACACATATCAAGTCAGAAGTCCATGGTGTTGGGAACATTTTGGCACGGTGCAGACAGGGACCCCATTCTCGTGTACAGCCGATCCCACAGATTTGTGCCCTAATGATTTGCGGAACAGGTGGAATTCCTTCATCTACCTACATAATTCAAATCTTACATATCTCAATTAAAACTCAACAATTATTCACAATGACAACATCCAAAAAAACACAACTTATCGTAATGGATTTCAGAGGATAAGACGAGAAAGAAGCTAGTTATGAAACTATATATTCTTCCAGTTCTGTAACTAGCTTTCCGCTTAGCTAGCCTTTAGAACGGCTAATAGCGTCCATGCTAGTAACACGTCAAGTAGTCAGTCTAGTCTTCCAATTCCAAATGATCATACTCCCCATTCCAGACAACGGCATGATGAATAGGCTATAATTAATTCCAACTGCCTTCCCAGATGTCAAGGGCACCCTCCGCAGATGTAATAGCGTGTTGGCGACCTAGGTACCTTCTTCATTTCCTGCAATTCAATTGCAATGGTCTTAGAAACTACATATGTACATACATACTTCCTCCAGTTTCAGCTCAGAATGCGTAGCTGTTCTCGTATGTCGGTAACTCATTTCAGATTATGCAATTCAGTTACAAAGGTCTTAGAAATAGGTAACTTTAGATCACTACTTTATGTATGACAATGACATAATTGCTCGTCCTCTAGGAACTACATCATCCCACTTGATTACTCTGACACCTGCACCCATTCATTCTCATTCTGATACTTTCCTATCGACTATGAGTATTTCAGTTCATTCTGCAGACGTCTACTTTCCGCCCGTTAGCAACATTGGACCAGCTATGACCCGAGCATTTACCACCTACTACAAGGAGGTAACAAAATTGATCTTTGCTATTTGGTATTCCCAACTTCCGAACGATCCACACAATGGGAGTTATTCTGAATAAAAGCTTTCTCCTTAAGTTTAAACGGCAGAGAGACAAAATTGACGGGGAGTTTCATTCACAATAACCCCGAATGTGTTTATTCCATACCAGATAGATGAACCCCATTCCTCCATCAACGTGGACTTTTCTAAATTAATTACTGACACATGTTTGAGCTCTCCAGACATTTCCATCGTCAGTCTGGCGCTTCTTCCTGTTACATGCTGGCTTACAAAGTTCCTATTAAATTAAGACCCTACTGCAATCTAGGTCATTGTAAACCCAGCGATTTCGTTGAGCCCGACCAATGCAACTTCATGAATTGTAATATATGGATCCAATTAATGGACGACCACTATATCACGCTTTAAAACCTAACTTCCACTCCGACCTATGCCACAATGCGTTCGTTGACTCCCAACTTGGAACCTCAAATATCAAAAATTTGCATATTTTGGCATCTTCTTAAAACCGACACCAATAGTCGCAAGGAAAGTCCCCAAACCTTTTGGATGTTTAGACTCAGTCACATAACGCCTAAGATGCAATCATGCATCTTCTTAAAACCAAACTGCCACTCCCACTGTGCTTCTCTGCTGAAGATAATGAAGCAATATACTCTGCAATTCCTTGCCGAGAATGGGAAACATACTGTTACCACGATATGATAGAGTAATAGATTTTCAACCTCAGAGTAATAGATTTTCAAGTGCGATGGGCGCCAGGTTCGAAATCTGCATTACTTGCTGAATTGCAGACAAAAGCAGTGAACGAATCCATATGTCATATGAATGAATCTGCTACACAAACCTTAACATGTATATTCTACACTACGCCCTGTTTTAAAAGCAAACTGCCACTCCTCTCTTGAAGACAATGATACAATATACTCGTTAATACCTGGCCGAGAATTGGAAGCAGACTGTTGCCACGATACGATTGAATATTACTTGACCTCAGTGGGGCCTTACACGATTTACACGACTCACGAAATTCTGGTTGAGCAGTACCCAATTTCGAGATCTGCATTAAGGACTGATTAGCAGAAAAAATAAATGTATGCATGCCACATGCCCTCTTTCATCTCAAGTGGACACTGACCTCCCCGTGGTGTCACCTGGGGAACTGCCTTTAACACCCGTTAAAGGTAGTGAGCTAACATGTGCCGCGCGTTCACCCATAAGAACGTTAAAAACTTGGGTTTGGGCGTCGGGTTAGTAACCCTCCCCTAGAAAAAAACAGCCTACTATGAAAAAACGAAAGAAAAGAAAAACAAACCCCTCTAAAGTTGACGAACCCCGCAAACGTTTTAAGGACCATGATCTGCGAATCTGCAACTGGAATGTTCGCACTCTTTATAGAGAAGGTGCAGTCTTCGCATTGGCAGACGTACTTGGAAAGTACAAAGCCGATATTACTGCCATACAGGAAATACGATGGACTGGGAAAGATGTCACAACAACACCTAAAGGTGACGCACTGTATTATAGCTGCCATGACACAAAGCATGAGTTTGGTTGCGGTTTTGTAGTTGGTAGGAGGTTAAAACATCTGGTCTCCAGCTTCACCCCAGTGAATGAAAGACTTGCTACAATTCGATTTAAAGCAAAATTCTTCAACATCAGCTTTATCTGCGCTCATGCCCCAACCGAAGACAAGGACGAACAGACCAAAGATATATTCTACGAGAGCTTAGAAGAAACATATGACCGTTGTCCTGCCCATGACATTAAAATTGTTCTAGGCGATTTTAATGCCAAAATTGGAAAGGAGAATATCTTTGGACAAACAGTCGGGAAATTCAGTCTACATAGTGAAACATCAGACAATGGAATGAGGTTGATAGACTTCGCAGCGGCAAAAAACATGGTAGTTAGCAGTACCAGATTTAAGCATCTCGATATTCATAAGGGCACTTGACTGTCTCCAGACCAAAGAACAATAAATCAAATTGATCACGTTGTGATAGATGGAAGACATTCATCGAGCGTGTTGGATGTACGATCGTTCCGAGGAGCAAACATAGATTCGGACCATTACCTCGTTGCAGCAAAGGTACGTACCCGTCTAAACGTTGCAAATAAAGCACGGACAGACACAACACGAAAGTTGGACATCGCCAAGCTGCAAACACAACAGATAGCCACAGCATATTCCACTCAACTGACCCAATTGCTTAATGATAGCGCTTCTCGTCCCGATAACATATCAGCACAATGGCAAAATATTGCCCACTCCATGCAAACAGCCGCAAAATCAGTACTTGGATACCAGAGACCTCCACCAAAGAATCCGTGGTATGACCAGGAGTGCCGTGCTGCTACCGAAGAAAAAAATGCGGCATATAGGGCTACTTTACAATCAGTAGCAACGCGTAGCGCACGAGAGAGGTATCGGGAGAAAAGGAGAGAGGAGAAACGTCTTTTCCGCAGGAAAAAGAGAGAAATGGAAAAGAGGGAGTGTGAACAAATGGAGATGTACAGGAGACAGAACGAAGTCCGAAAATTCTACCAAAGAGTGAAGCATCAAACTGATGGCTTTGGTACAGGAATATCCTCCTGTAGAGATCAACAAGGTAATTTGGTAACTGATACAGATAGTGTGCTCAGGATATGGAAAGAACATTTTTCCAAACTGTTGGTATCCGATAGCAGTGAAGACGGCGAAGATACCACAGATCCAATCCCAGATGATGGTATTGAATGCATACCGCCCAGCCAAGATGAGGTAAGGACAGCAATAAACCGGCTGAAGAATAATAAGGCGGCAGGAGCAGATGGTCTACCAGCCGAGCTGTTCAAAACCGGAGGCGACACGCTGATAAGGTGTATGCATCAGCTAGTTAGCACCATCTGGCAGGAAGAACGCGTACCCACAAGAAGGGTGATAAGACTGCGTGCTCCAATTATAGGGGCATAAGTCTGCTCCCTATTGCATATAAGATAGTATCTGGCATATTGTGTGAGAGACTAAAGCCTATGGTCAATGAAATTATTGGACCCTATCAGTGCGGCTTTAGACCTGGCAAATCCACCATTGACCAGATATTTACATTGAGACAAATCCTGGAAAAGACCCAAGAAATGCAGATCGACACCTTCCATCTTTTCGTCGATTATAAAGCAGCATTCGACAGCCCTATACGTTCAAAGGTGTTCCAAGCCATGTCTGATTTTGGTATTCCTGCAAAGCTCATTCGACTTTGTAGAATGACATTAACTGAGACGAGATCCTCAGTTAAAATTGGAAAGAACCTCTCCGAAGAGTTTACTACCAAAAGAGGTTTCAGACAAGGAGACGGCCTGTCGTGTGATCTATTTAACATCCTACTGGAAAAGGTCATACGAGACGCGAAGGTCAAAAAAAAATGGAACGATATACACGAACAGCCACATGTTACTGGCTTATGCCGACGACATTGACATCATGGGTCGATCGATAAAGGAAGTAACTGACACCTTTGCAAAAGTCGAAAGAGAATCTGCTAAAGTTGGTCTGGCAGTAAACGGCGTAATAACCAAGTTGATGGTATCGACGCGTAATATGTCCATAAACACCGCACCATCTGTGAATGTTGGTACCTATAATTTTGAGGTAGTAAAGGACTTCGTCTACCTCGGCACCGCCATAAACACAACAAATAACATCAGTTGTGAAATACGAAGAAGAATAGTGTTGGCTAACAGATGCTACTTTGGGCTGAGTAAGCAGTTTAGGAATAAAGCCACCTCTCGTCAAACAAAAATAACACTGTACAAAACACTGATACTACCCGTGCTAATGTATGGTTCCGAAGCATGGGTACTTGCTCAAGCAGATAAGGCAGTGCTTTGTGTGTTTGAGAGAAAAATTCTTCGAAAGATCTACGGGCCAATCTGTGTTGACGGCGAATATCGGCGTCGTATGAACATCGAGCTGTATCAACTATACAATGACATCAATATAGTTGAACGAATCGAGATACAACGATTGCGATGGCTAGGCCATGTTATAAGAATGAGTGATGATGAACCCGCTAAAAAGGCGTATAAATACGGGCCGCATGGAGGTTCTCGCAGATCTGGAAGGCCAAAGCTTCGTTGAAGCGAACAAGTGAAACGAGATATCACAAAGCTACATATCCCAGATTGGGAAAATACAGCAGCAAACAGAGAGGATTGGAGATTTTTTCTTAGTTCGGCTTATGGAACAAATGTTCTGTAAAAGGCCAGCTAAGTAAGTAAGTATGCATGCCACAATGCGCTCGTTGACTCGCAGCTTGGTGCCTCAAATGCTCACAATTTTCATATTCTGGGGAACAACTCTCTTATCTTCCAACAATTTTGAGCTTCAATGAAAATGGGCAAGTCATCTGCAAAAGCATATACCTTGGATCCGCTGTAGGCTTGCAATAAATAAATAAATCGCCGGGATCGCTGCGGACAACCTGAAACAACATCAATAAATACTCTTTTCCTTGTGTTTTTCAAGGACGTGGGTTCAAACCCCAGCCTGGCTCAGCTGATTTTATTTATTTGAAGATTTTTCCTTTTTAGGCGAAGATAATTTTTCGAATTAATTTTTGTAATTAATTTCTTGTTGGAATCGAGCTTGATGATCAATAATGCAATTGAAATATAAATACTTTTTTGTTTGTCCCAATAGAGGAAGCCGCCGAGAGAAATTGTATTGCCAAAGTTTCATTTCCTGGCATCCTATTTCCTGTGGGCAGGCATAAACCTTTGAACAACACCAATAGTCACAAAAAAATCTTCAAGTTCCCAAACCTTTTCGACTTGCAGACTCAGCTACATAATGCTTTAAACCAAACTGCCACTCAGACTCTGCTCCTCTCCTGATGAACCTTCAATACTTTGCCGAAAATTGGAAGCTGATTGTTTTGCACGATATGATCGAAGATTACTCGACCTCAGTAGGGCAATGGCTTTCACAATTCACGAGCTCCTGGTTCGGTAGTAGCTTTCCGAGTGCAATAGGTGCGAGATCTGTATTAAGGACTGAATTGCAAGCAAAGTGAGTGCATGCATCCGTGCCGCAATGCGCTTAATGATTCACAGCTTGGTGCCGCAAATGCCAAACAATTTCCATATACTGCAGATCAACTTATCTTCCAACAAGATTTAGCGTCAATGATCATCTGCAAAAGCGTATACCATGGAACCACTATAGGGTTCCAATAAATGGACCACAGGGATCCCTGAAGCCAACCCTGATCTACATTAATGATTACTTTATTCTTTTCACCAAAAGAGGAAGCCAATGATCAGAGAAATAGTTTTGCCAACATTTTATCTCCTGGCATCCTAATTCCTGTAGGCGAGCATAAACTTTTGACCAACACCAGTCGAGATCTGCATTAAGATGGTTTTTCAGTTTGCGGCATAATGACGCAATAGAAAAAATAAAACTCTTTCGATGTAAATTGCGATATTATTTAAACAATGACTTTAATGACTATATGACTAAAACTATATTCCCTAATAAAATTCCTGTAATGTGACATATTTTATGATGGCATGATGAAATAAAGCAACAAACATTAACATATTTACCCTTTGACATGGCGGTCGCTGTTGTCATTCATAAAGAGCCCCAGTAATTAAATTGATCAATCTCTCTTGGTTTTCTATCACAAATGTGACACTTGTTTTATTTCCCCTTTTCTCTCTTTCCGTGTGGCACATTCCCAATGATTGCTCTCATTTGTGGTTAACTCTCTCCCTACTTGAAGAAAAAAATAAAAACACTTGTTATTAGTTTTGTCGTCGTTGGGGTGACCAGCAGTTATGCTTTATTGAGGAGTGGAACTACCTAACTAAGCAACCAACCAGCCCAGCCATGCATTGCAATGTCTGTCTGATTGCCAGTCTTTGCTGCAAACCTGTATTACAATTTACTAACAACGAACGCTGTTGTTGTTGCATGTCTTGTTAATAATGTTGAGCGTGAGCATATTAAAGTGCAGAGAGAGTGAGTGAATAATGGAACAGTGTTGTGTGTCAATTATGGTGAGAGCAACAACACAAAACATAACAGAGGCATACAGCCAGCCAACTAGCCAACCAAGCAACAGTTCGATATTAAGTCAGCAAGGCAAAACTTTAGTTAAACGAAAGATATCGTGGCGAGAGGTTGTTTTCGAAAGATCAAAACGGTTAAATTTTAAAAAAGAAATTTATTTAAAAAAGAAAAAAACTAGAACAAGACCGTATCGTCGTCGTTCGTGCATTGTTTATGTGTGTTCGTGTGTGTATGCCTGCCCCCAGAGTGCATGGTTGCATTTTTGTTTGGTTATTGATTCTCAAATAAAAAGAAGTTTAAATAAAAAAATAAACAAAAAATATTTACTCTAAAGGTGAATAACGAAGAAAATTAACGAAATTAATATCAAATTTAAAACAAATATTGAAATTGCCAATTTTGTGTGCAGTGGTGGGGTGTATAACTTCCAAAGAAGAAGAAGAAGAAGCAAAAAAATAAATAACTACAAACCAAAAAGAAAACTTCAATGGATATGTAAATTGTGTTGCTGTGCTGCTCATATTCAAGAAATTGTTTACAACTTCAAACAAAGGTTAATAAATTGAATAAAATAAAATGTGCAATTATATTTAAATTGAGAGGAATTTTGTGAAAACAGTCTCCCTTCTGCCGAATCTTTTTTTTGTGTTGATAACTTGTTGCATATTTTTGTTGATATTTCTGATCTGAATCATAAAATCTCATCTCAGTCTTAAACTTTTCTCTCAAACTATTGTTCTCTCTTTCGGGTTGTCAATTTTCCTCATAACATACCTAAAGCACTCTGTGTGTGGTGCCTTGTATGGGGGGAAAGACAAATCAAATAGAGTTGCCGTTAAAAAAATCTTGTTTTAGTTGTTGCTGTTGTTAATAGTGAAACGAATTTATGCCTAGTACGTAGAGCCCTCACTAACAACATACAGTGTTTCACAGTGTAAAAGACTCGGTAATATGCTTATGTAATAATAGGCCTAAATCCAAAAAAGGCGGACGTGGATAATTTTGGCATGATCAACACAATTAGCCCATGCAGTCCATCCAGATTGCAAAGATAACATTTTCCTCGAGAGGTTCTTGAAAAATTTCCGAGAGATACGGGACTTCAAACTACCCATTGTAACCATAACATTGACTACAAGGCGCATGTATCGTAACTTCCGCCTGCAGAGTTGGACTTTCCGAAATGATTTTCCGAAAATGAACATCCCTAATAAAACTCCTGTAATGCGGCGCATTTAGTGGCCTATTGGAATATATTAACAACATTTAACATATTTTACCCTTTGTCATGGCGGTTTCCGGCATTCAGTCCCGTGCCTAAAACATTTAAATACGTTGGATATAGGAGACTACATCGATGTAGTATAGAAAATCAAAGCCGACTCTGTTCCTCTACTGAAGACAATGAACCAAAATACTTTTCAATACCTTGTCGAGAATTGAAAACAGACTGTTGCCAAGATATGATTATTCGACCTCAATAGAGCAATGACTTTCACAACTCACGAACTCCCGGTTGAGTAGTAGATTTCCGAGTGTGATTAGTGCCAGATCCGAGATCTGCATTAAGGACTGATTTGCAGGCAAAAGAAGTACACATATCCATTCCACAATGTACTCGTTGACTCGCAACTTGGTACCTCAAGTGCCAACAATTTAAAATTCTCTTATCTTCCAACAACTTTGAGCTCCAATTAACCAAAATATTTTTCAATTCCTTGTCGGGAATTGAAAACAGACTATTGCCACGATATGATCGAAGATTATTCGACCACAGTAGGGCAATGACTTTCACGACTCCCAGTTGAGTAGTAGCTTTCCGAGTGTGATTGGTGCCAGATTCGAGATCTGCATTAAGGACTGATTTGCAGGCAAAAGAAGTACATATATCCATGCCACAATGTGCTCGTTGATTAGCAGCTTGGTGCCTCAAGTGCCAACAATTTAAAATTCTCTTATTTTTCAACAACTTTGAGCTCCAATGAACCAAAATACTTTTCACGAACTCCCGGTTGAGTAGTAGCTTTCCGAGTGTGATTGGTGCCAGATTCAAGATCTGCATTAAGGACTGATTTGCAGGCAAAAGAAGTACATATATCCATGCCACAATGCGCTCGTTGACTCGCAGCTTGGTGACTCAAATGCCAACAATTTACAACTCTCTTATCTTCCAACAATTTTGAGCTCCAATGAAAATGGGAAAGTCATCTGCTGCTTGGGTTCGCTGATATAACATCGGTATAAATTCGCAAAGAGCGATATAAGAAGACAGGAGACCCTGGCGGAGGTTTTCTATTCTATAAACAAATCTGATGAATGTATTCTTGTATTTAGCATACCCTTTCTGAGCTTTCCTTTTTACATTGTAACCCTAATGGGTCAAATCTCATATGGACCCTAAGGCACGCAGGCATTCCTTTTTATTAAAGGATCTTACCGAGGTCTTCTACCCAATAAAAGTACAATATGAGGGCCTTATATTATATATATGACCCTAACGGATGTTTTCTACTTTTTAGAAGTCCCTTAGAGAGCCTTTACCAATGGTTCCATTCTATCAAGCATTCCTTTTTTATTGAAAGCTCTTACCGAGGTCTTCTATTCCATAAAAGTACAATATGGGGGCCTTACATTCTATATATGAGCCTAACGGATGTTTTCTACTTTTTAGAAGGCCCTTAGAGAGCCTTTACAAATGGTTCCATTCTATCGTATACCCATGTGGAGGTTTTCTATTTTATGAAAGTCCCATGCAATTACTTTCTAGTCTTTAGAAGACCCTTTTCTGTAGAAGTCTCATGTAGTTTTTTGTTTCATACAAATCGCATTCTATTCTATAGAAGACCTTTACAGAAATCTTATATTCTACAGACCTCTCTTATGGTCGTATTATAATCCATATAAGTCTTTTGCTTTGCGTTTGTAATTTATAGAAGTTTGATGCGATTGGGACCAAGAAGACCTGTAAAATTCTTCTTGTTTCGACTAAACGTCTTTGAAGACCTTCTACTGACCAATAGAGATGTATAAATGAATTCTCTTGACAAGGAGTTTCAGTTCATTTTCTCATCAATGAACCTCCCAAGTCCTTCTATTGCCCATATATATCTCCACAAGGTCTGCTATTGGCAATAAAACACCACTAAAAGACTTATTCTAACCTGAGAAGACAGATAAGAGGATATTAGATGCAAATACGCTCTTGTTACCTATTATGCTCTACATACCTTTTGAGGACCAGATAACAAGACCGAATTGCGTTATTGACTAAAAAGTCCCTAAGGTCTTTTCAATGATCACAGAGGTGCTTTGAAATCGTTCTATTGAGCAAAGAAAACCTGTATATATCCATCATTTGGTAAAATAAGTCCTCTGAATGTCTTCTTCTGACCATAGTGGTCTGAATGCCATCCATTGTTAAATGTCAAGCTGGATAACTCTTCCGAAATAACATTCGGAATTCAAATGTCGAGACATGCCTTAATCAAGAAAGTTTTTATCATCGATGATGTCAACATAAAGAACTACCTTATGTGCTCTACACACCTACTGAGAGCTCCAAAACAGACGTCTTTTAATAAAATAAGTCTTCTACAGACCATAAAGGTCTAAATGCCTTCCATTGATAAATGACAAGAGAAGACTTCATAAAATACAAGAACGTCTTTATCAGCCGTGATAAAACATCTGAATGGCTATGGCGAAGCAAGTCTCTAAAATGTTTTCATTGATCAAAGAGGTGCACTGAAGTCCTTGTGTTGACCAAAGAAAGCCTATATATCTTTCATTTGGTAAATTAAGTGATCTGAAGTGGTTCTAATGACTATAAGGGTCTTAATGCCTTCCACTTATAAATGAGAAGCTAGAGAGAAATAAGATACCGAATTGAAATGTAAAGAGAATCCTTCATCATATAAAAAAAATTTGCCTGCCAAAATGTGCTCTGAAGTCTTTCAGTTTATCGAAGATAGCCTCTAATGCACTTCTAGTTATAAATGAAGTTCTCTAAAGGTCTTCGTACCATAGAGGTCTGAATGCCTTACATTGATAGATGACAATCTGGATAAATCATCCGAAATAAAGGTCTTCTTACCATAGAGGTCTGAATGCCTTACATTGATAAATGACAATCTGGATAACTCATCCGAAATAAGGTACCGAATTGAAATGTCGAGAGAAGCCTTCATCAAAAAGGTTTTTTTATCAGCCATTAAAACCTACCTAATATGATCTGCATACCTTCTGATGGCCACAGAACATGACGGAATGGCTCTATTGACGAATGAAAGCCTCTAAAATCGTTTCATTGATCATATGCGCTCTGGAGACCTTCTTCTCTAATATACTTCTTTGGTAAAAGAAGTGTTCGGAAAGTCTCCTTCCGACCATAATGGTATGAATGCCATTGATAAATTACAAACTGGATAACTCATGCGATATTTACAGGGAGAGAACAGCCCACAACTATTTAACCAAGAAGCTGAGTTGCTCAAAGAACCCTACCTCCAAAATTCCAAGTCTACAGGAGATCTTATCCAGAGTTCTGTAACCATTTTGAAAAACTGTGAACCACTGTATTAAATATTATTATTTATAATGGAAGTTATTTATGTGTACTCACTCACTACATGATACTTCTGCTCCAGCTCTCTTGTACTGTCTCTCTGTGTTAGGGAAGCAATACAAAACTGGTTACTGCTGCTGCTGGTGGTAAATCAAACCAGACTGTGGCGACCCCCCGTCTTCCCCCTAATTATTTTTTGCCTTTTTGTTCCCCTTGCCTTAGCAAAATAAAACTAACAACAACAATCAACGCCAAAGCCAACTACCATTAGCAGAGAAACCAAATACCAACGAAATAACCCCAAAAAACAAAAACGGCAACAACTTCAAGAAAAAGAAAAAAAACCTAACAAAATGCATATTTGTTTTTGGAATTGAAAATGAAATTTATTTTCGTTACTGTTGTTGTTGTCATAAATTCCAAACAAACACTAAACCAAGAAGAGTGTGTGGCTGACTGGCTGGCGGCTAGTGGTGGTAACCCAGTGTAATGTAAGCGAGTGAAGTGAGTTGTGAATTAACCCAGCACCACCACCAAGACCAGGAAAGAGTCGAAAAAAAAGAAGTATTTAGCAGCAGCACTAGCTAAAACAGTTACTTAGCTCCAACACCATCATTAGTAACTTTTAAATCAAAGCAATTAGTGGAGAGTTAAAACAACAACAAAAGCAACTAAAAAACCAAAACAATTTCATGATAGAAAAATCTTTTTCTTTTATTTTTAGAAAACTAATCTCTGCAGATTTTTTTCTTGGTTTTGGATAAAATCACTTTTACTTTCTAACAATTTTCTGTCTATATGTGCAAAGTGTAAATAAAAATAAGAAGAAAAAAACAAAAATTTGAAAATCAGAAAAAAAACAAAAAATATATACATAATTAAAAAATTGGAAATAAAACGAAGTGAAAGAAATCGATTTTCTTGCGGAGGTGCATAACGAATTTGAAGAAAAATAAATATGAATTAATAAATCTATGGTTCTGTGAAAATCGAAGTCAGTTTTTTTCACTCATAACACGCAAGTCAAGTGGATTATAAAGCGAACTTTATCTTGCTGAAGCTGGAGCGCAGTCTTATAAAGCTAATTGGTAAGTTTTTTTTAAATATTAATCTTTTTCTACCTTGCATATATGAGTTCAGAATCCAGATTGGTTAAATTTTAACGAAAAGAGAAGGAAATCTGGTAATCAGGTAATTCTAAGCAGTCGTTACCCAGAAATGTCGATAAACATTGAGGAAACGTAGGGAAAATGCAATAAAAGTAACTGATTTAATAGGAAAAGCACCCCGAATTCTTCACAATGGACCAAACAGCATCTCTATGTTGATTCTAAAAAGCTAATATCTATCTCGTCATGAAGTATTCGGTGATTCCGGAGATTTGGAAGACAGACAGCTAATACAATTTCTAAAATCTAATAAACCGGACAACATAGGAGAATTATATAGGCCCTCTTGTCCAGAAAGTTATTAAAAATCTACATACCTTCTTAGGGTCATAGAACACAACTGGTCTAAAGGTGCTCCGAAGTCCTTCTATTCAACAAAGAAAGTCGATAATTTGCTTCTGATGGTAAAACAAGTGCTCTTAAGAAACCTTCTACTAGCGGTAGAAGTCTGAATGCCTTCCATTGAGGAATGACAAGTTGAATAACCCATCCGGTATAACTCGCCTGAAGTAAATACAAGAAAGTTTTTAGCAGCCATGATATCAACAAAAAAAACCACCTAATATTGTGTACATGCCTTTTGGAGGCGGCGGAAACAGCTGTGTGGCTATATTGACCAAAGAAAGTCTCTAAAGCCGTTACATTGATCAATGGTGCTCTGAAGTCCTTCTGTTGAAGAAAGAAAGGCTCTAATATTCTTCTGGTGAGAGGTCGGAATGCATTCCATTGATAAATGACAAGCTGTATAACTCTTACGAAATAAGATGCCGAATTGAAATGGCAAAAGAAGCCTTCATCAAATGCAAGAAAAAAATTTGCCAGCTTTAATCTCAACATAAAAACTTACCTAATATTTTCTACATTCCTTCTGAGGGCCACAGGACACCACCGAATGGCTTTATTGGCCAAAGAAAGTCTTTTAAAGTTCTTTCATTGATGACCGAGGAGCTCAGAAGTACTTTTGTTGAGCAAGGAAAGCCCCCAATATCCTTGTCGCTCTAATAGAAGTGCTCTGAAGGTCTTCTACTGAACATAGCTGAACGTAACAATGCTTTTCTCCATCCCTAAATGTCAAGATCGATAACTCATCCGAAATAAGAATTGAAATTGAAGAAAAGAAACCCTTCTTAGGACTCTTCTGTACAATCGAACACTACAGTAACACATTTTTGGGGTAATTCTGAGAAGCAAGAAACCCTCGCAAGGTTCTTCAATAGAATGTTACAACACTATAAGGGTCTTTTGGAGAATGGAAACTCTGGGTGTCCCAAAAAGAACGCAATTTTTAAATTTGGCGCCATTCGAAGTGTCATTGTTTGACATAGAACAATTGTTATTGTTTGCTAGTATAAGGTACGAGGTTAGAAACCAGCTGACCATGGACATCGAAGGGAGTTCGTTAATTGGATATTGGAGAGACAACATGACAAAGCTGATTTTGCAGATAAAATCATCTTCAGTGACGAGACCCATTTCCATCTTGATGGCTTCGTCAATAGGCAGAATTGTCGCATTTGAGGTGTGAAAAATCCTCGAGTGATTCACGAGAAGCAAATGCATCCTCAACGTGTCACTGTGTGGTGTGGTTTTTGGACTGGAGGAATCATTGGACAAATTTTTTATGAAAATGAGGCAGGTCAAGCGCAAACAGTCAATGGTGTTCGGTATCGTGAAATGATAAGCAGTTTTTTCTTGCCTAGAATTGAAGAAATGAATGTGGAGGGCATGTAGTTTCAACGAGACAGCGCGGCATGTCAACAGTCAGAGAAACAATTCAATTGCTTTCTTTAAAATTTAAAAATTTTGTTCTAGTTGGAACTCCCCGAATCTCCTCCGTAAGGGCCTTCATTGGAATAAAACTCCTTCGATAGGCTATAAGCTTAAAAGGTTCTCTTTAAGGAGAACAGAAGATCGACCTCTATAATGCGATCGGTGAATGCCACCAGTCGGGGTATTCCCTTAAAATGAAATACCAATCATCATATGTGGCCGCCTTAGCATCTGTGGTCAAAGGTTTTAAGCAACTCAGAAATATGTAATGACTTTGACTTCGAACACGACACGACACAAACTATTGACAATGTCCACATGGTGGTAGATTAAGTGAGTGGCTGCATCGCAAAGCCAACTCCAAACAAAACCCGACTGTCACTGACTCTCAAAAGAATGAAGAACCAAGCCTACAACAAAGCTGCAATAAATTCCCACAAAGAATATCGACACTTGTTCCACTTCTTCGAAAATGGCAAAGAGGATCAGATCTCCTGCGAAGCCACCGTAAAAAAGAACTTTCTGCAGTTTAATACTTCGAAAGAAGAAATTCCTAATGGAATATCTGTTGATTTCCACATGAAGATCTTCTAATGTAATGAAGATCAGTTGATATTCGCATGAAGATCTCGTGATCTTTACGTAAGTATCAATAGATCTTCCCTTGAAGATCCACCTATCAAGTTCCGTTGATCTTCCTATGAAAAATCTGTTGATCTTTCCACAAAGATCTTTCCATGAAGATCTGTTGATCTTCCATTAAGATCGATTGATTTTTCCTTGAAGAAGGAAAAAGGTAAGATCGGTTGAACTTCCTCGTAAGATCGGTTTATCTTCCCTTGATCGTTTCGTTTCGTTTGATCTTCGTATGAAGATTGACTTTCTTATAAAGATTGGTTGAACTTCTCAGGAATGAAAATCTGTTGATCTTCCAATGAAGATCAATTCATCTTCCCTCAAAGATTAGTTGATCTTCCCTTGAAGATTTTCCTCGAATATTGGTTTATCTTCACATAAAGTTCAGTTGATCTTCTCCTGAAGGCCAGTTGATCCTCCCTTGAAGATCAGGTGATGTACCCGTGAAAATCTGGTGATATACAAGTGAAAATATGTTGATCTTCCTTTGAATATCAGGTGATCTTCTCATGAAGATTTATTGACCTTTCCATGAAGATCGGTTGATCTTTCCTTAAAAACCTACGGATCTTCCCCTGAAAATCTGTTGATCTCTCCTTGAAGATCGGTTGATCTTTCCTTGAAGATCGGCTGATCTTCCCATGAAGATCTTTTGATCGTCCCTTAAAGACCTACGGATCTTCTCCTGAAAATCTGTTGATCTCTCCTTGAAGATTTGTTGATCTTCTCTTGAAGATCTGTCGGCCTTCCCTTGAAGATCAGTCAATCCTCAATTTAAAATATTTTAATCTTCCCATGAAGATCAGTTTATCTTCCTATAAAGATCAGTTGATCTTCCCCTGAAGATCAGGTGATGTACCCGTGAAAATCTGATGATATACCAGTGAAAATATGTTGATCTTCCGTTGAAGATCAAGTGATCTTCTCATGAAGGTTTATTGATCTTTCCATGAAGATATGTTGATCTTCCCTTAAAGACCTAGGGATCTTCTCCTAAAGATTTGTTTATCTTTTCTTGAAGATTTGTTGATCTTCACAGTTCAGTACAATTGATGTTCTCCTGAAAGCCAGTTGATCTTCTCCTGAAGGCCACTTGATCTTCCGATGAAGAACAGTGGATCCTCCCTTGAAGATCAGTTGATCCTCCCTTGAAGATCAGGTGATGTACCCGTGAAAATCTGATGATATACCAGTGAAAATATGTTGATCTTCCTTTGCAGATCAAGTGATCTTCTCATGAAGGTTTATTGATCTTTCCAAGGAGATATGTTGATCTTCCCTTAAAGACCTACGGATCTTCCCCTAAAGATTTGTTTATCTTTTATTGAAGATTTGTTGATCTTCTCTTGAAGATCTGTCGGCCTTCCCTTGAAGATCAGTCGATCCTAAATTTAAAATAATTTAATCTTTCCATGAAGATCAGTTCATCTTCCCATAAAGATCAGTTGATCTTCCCTTTATGACCAGTTGATCTTCCTTGAAGGTTCCCGTGAGTTCTGGTTATCCCTTCTCTTGAAGATCACCTTATCTTTCTGTGAAGATCTGGTGATCCCCATGAAAATCGGTTGATCTTTCGTTAAATATCTGTTGATCTTCCCATGGAGATCCCATGGATATCGTTTGACCTTTCCTTGAAGATAACTTGATCTTCCTATCAGGATCAGCTGATCTTCTCGTGAGATATGTTGATCTCATGAAGATCAGTTGATGTTCCCATGAAGATCTGTCGATTTTCCCATGAACACTTGTCGATTTTCCCCTGAACATCTGTTGATCTTGCCTCGAAGATCTGTTGATCCTCCCTTGAAAATATGTTGATCTTTACTTGAAGTTCTGATGATCTTCATGTGAAGACCAGTTGATCTTTTCATAATTATCTGTTGATCTTCTGTGAAGATTAGTTGATATTTCTTGAAGAACGGTTGATCTGCCCCTGAATATTTGTTCATTGTGCCTTAAAGATCTGCCGACCTTTCCTTGAAGATCATCCGATCTTCCCATGAGGATCAGCTGTTCTTTTCGTGAAGATTTGTTGATCATCTCATGAAGATCTGTTGATCTTTCCATGGAGTTTAGTTGACCTTCCAATGGATATTGTTTTATCTTCCCTTATAGATCTGCCGACCTTTTCTTGAAGATCAATTGATCTGCCCCTGGATATTTTTTCATTGTGCCTTGAATATCTGACGACCTATCCTTGAAGATCTATCGATCTTCCCCTGAAGATTTATCGATCTTCCCCTGAAAATTTACGATCTTCCCTTGAAGATCACTTGATCTTCCATTGAGGATCCATCGATCTTCCCCTGAAAATCATTTAATCTTTCCTTGAAAATCGGTTGATCTTCTCATGCAGATGATCCGGTGATCTTCCCTTGAAGACCTTGACCTTTTCTTGAAGATCAGCTGATCTTCCCTTAAATTTTCCCATGATGATCAATTAATATTCACAAGAAAATCAACTTTTCCACTGAAGAAAAGTTCTTTTTCATAGGCGGCTGGCTTCACATGTGAAGGAAATTACTTAACATTCCGAGGTGAAATGCCTCTCATTCCTTGAATAAGAATTTGTCACTCATAGAGGAGTGACATCTCACCCCAAAGGTAAATACTTTTTCATTGTTAGAGGTCTTTCATTTATGATAAAGGACTTCCAACGTTATGGAAGGACTTGCCATTCACAGTGAAGTGACTTCCCACGCAAAATGAATGATTTCACTCGCAGTATTAGATAAATACATAGCTTCCGGACTCCAGAAAAAACGTGTTACCATTCCTAGTGGATTGACTTCTCATTTCTAGAGTAAAGATTTGTCATTCATAGTGGAATGACTTCCCGCACTAGGGGTATGACTACTCATTCCTACATTAAAGACTTGACATTCACAGTGAAATGACTGCCCATTCTTAGAGGAAAGACATCTATTTCCTGGAACAAAGACATCACATCCCTAGAAAAAATAACAAAAATAAATAAATTCAGAATATTCGATTAATACCCCGTTTGCACTTAACCGTATTAACCCAGTGGGTTTGGGTTTCAAATGTCAATTCCATAGCGTGAAGAAAAGTTCTTTTTCATAGGCGGCTGGCTTCACATGCAAAGGAAATTACTTCACAATCAGAGGTGAATTGCCTCTCATTCCTTGAATAAGAATTTGTCAGTCATAGTGGAGTGACTTCCCACCCTGAGGTAAAAACTTTTTTATTGTTAGAGGCCTTTACTGTTTTGATAAAGGACTTCCAACGTTGAGGAAGGGCCTGCCATTCATAGTGAAGTGACATCCCGCGCAAAGTGAATGAATCCACTCGCAGTATTAGGGGTAGTTTACACTATATGTAAATGTCATATGACACGAAATAAAAATATTCCATATCTACCCACGCAGGCAATGTGGAGACGTAATTTTATTACATTTTTACTGGTGTGGACGCACAAAGTAAATGGCGTAAGGAAAATCCTCAATATTGCACATATTAGCGACTTTATAATGATGGAAAATTTCATGTCATGTGACATTTACATATAGTGTAAACTACCCCTTAGATAAATAGCTTCAGGACCCCAGAAAAAATGTGTTACCATTCCTAGTGGATTGGCTTCTCATTCCTAGTGTAACGATTTGTCATTCATAGTGGAATTACTTCCCGTACTAGGGGTATGACCATGGTATAAGTAAAGAGGTAGATTTAAATGGAAAAAATCTATAGAACCCTTGTTTTTCCTGAATTCCTAAAACAACAAAATTAGTGAACACAAAAGCAACAAGTGGGGTTGTTTACAATACCAATATTGAGCATTTTATAAAAAACACGAAAAATGAATGAAGGGCCAAGGTTTCTCCACATAATCGAGTTGTGGATATGATAAAATGTTTGTTTCAATGAAAAGCTGACAAATTTCTTCCATACAAATGTTCTAAAAACTATTTTAAAAACCATTGAATTCGATTGTTTTTAAAATTGTTTGGAATATTATTCAAACAGCACACACACATACAAAGATTGTGTATATTGTTTTGACGTTTTAGGAACAGTAGAAAGAAAAAATTTAAATTGACAGGAAGCTTTAGGTAACCTTTCTTATTAAACCATGGGTATGACTACTCATTCTACATTAAAGACTTGACATTCACAGTGAAATGACTCCCCATTCTTAGAGGAAAGACATCTATTTACTTGAACAAAGACTTCCCATCCCTAAAAAAAAATAACAAAAATAAATAAATTCAGAATATTCTGATTAATACCCCGTTTGCACTTAACCAGATTAACTAAGTGGGTTTGGGTTTCAAATGTCAATTCCATAGCGTGAAGAAAAGTTCTTTTTCATAGGCGGCTGGCTTTACATGCGAAGGGAATTACTTCACATTCCAAGGTGAATTGCCTCTCATTCCTTGAATAAGAATTTGTCAGTCATAGTGGAGTGACTTCACACCCTAAGGTAACAACTTTTTTATTGTTAGAGGCCTTTATTTTTTGATAAAGGACTTCAAACGTTGAGGAAAGGCTTGCCATTCATAGTGAAGTGACATCCCACGCAAAGTGAATGATGTCACTCGCAGTATTAGATGAATAGTCCATATTGACATTAGACAATTTTACTTGCGGCAATTTTCAGTTCGATGCCTCTCAACATCGATTTGCCTCTCAACATCCTCCTCTCACCGACAAACTGACAATTGCCGAAAGGAAAATTGCCTAATATAAATATGGACATAGCTTCCGTTCCTAGAAAAAATGTGTTAACATTCCTAGTGGATTGACTTCTCATTCCTAGAGTAAAGATTTGTCATTCATAGTGGAATGACTTCCCGTACTAGGGGTATGACTACTCATTCCTACATTAAAGACTTGACATTCACAGTGAAATGACTCCCCATTATTAGAAGAAAGACATATCGCACCTGTTCAACAAAAGGGTAGTAACTCAAAATTTGGAAATTTTCACTTTTTAATAAAAAACGATAGATAATGATCAACTCCATCCACTGTAAAAATGTCACATTGGTTTGTCTACTCTTTCGTCAAAAAATACCGTTATTTCACTCTTCGTGTCCTCAGAGTTACTAGTTAAGTATGAACAGGTTTTTGTCTCTACTGAAAAGTAAGAAATTTTGAGTTGCTTCCCTTTTGTTGAAAAAAAAAATAACAAAAATAAATAAATTTAAGCACTGTTCCTTTACGTGAAAGAATCTTTAAGTTTTACCACTTTTTACTCGAAAAGCGTTCCTTTACTTCAGACACCATACAATTCATATGAGCGCAGTTTACAACTTATACTACTTTTGCCGGTTTTACCACTTTCAAAAGTAAAGGAACAGACCATTAGAATATTCTGATTAATACCCTGCTTGCACTTAAGTCCCGGTCCACACTAAAGTGATTTCATTGAAAAAATTGCATGAAATTATGCGTCTCTAGATAGACTTCCATAGTAGAGTAAAATCAAAAAATTGCTGTAGTGGGGAATTCGATTTAAGAACGCCTAATTTCATGAAATTTATTAATGAAATTCACGCTAGTGTGGACCGGGACTAAGCAGATTAAGCAGGTTTGGGTTTCAAATGTCAATTCCATAGCGTAAACGTCCAATAACTCCTCATAAGTCCGTGTTTAGACACACAAATTTCTCGGGGAAGTAAATTCAGTTTTTAGACAATTTACTTTCCCGAGAAATTTGTGTGTCTAAACACAGACTAAAGAAGGTTAACCCGGCAAAAAGCTATAGTGCCAACGCGGTTTAAGTAACTGTAACCCTTAAGGAATTTTATGCAAATCTTGACATAATTTTTTTCAAGTCATGAGTCAAGATTATTTTCTCCGCCATGCAAAAACAAAAACACCAAATCAACTAAAAGGCATTGAATTACTTCCAGTTTCAGTTCAACTTTCAATAACAACAAGTTTGAATATCATATTTTGCTGTATTTTTTTCCAGAATTGGGTCAGTAAATGCGGAAAAATATGATATGAAATAATAATAACTGTCATAATTCATACAAAAACAAAACCGTTTTTGTTGGCTCTACACTTATCTGAAAAATGTGGTGTAAGTAACCTATGGCCAATAGTAACGTAAAGTGTAGCACTGATCCAATAACAAAAAAATCGTCAAGTTATTGCTAAGCTCGCTAAACTCGACTTTAGACAACAATGCTAAAACCAATTCAAGATGTTGTTTTACGGAAGTTAAATACGTTAGCCCTGAATTGATTTGTTTTTTGCATTAAGCAACCAGTTCGGTTCGGTTACTCTTGTGGTGGGTAACTGCTGTCACTTTTTGGATGTGGTGTCGGTGGTAAGCCGGCATAATTAATTCCGTCTAATAAATTTTAGTTTAATTTGCACAGCAGAAGAACAAATCTGAGTTACGACATTGGAGCCTAAATGTTTGGTAAACCTGTACAGGCCCAATTGCCTTGAATGCCTAATCAATCAACAACAATGTATAGTGACTGGATCTTGAGTCGTGGCATTGAAGATGTCTGAAGACATACTTTTGATATTAATTTGAGAGGCTTCTTGAGACGTCTAACCAGAGTTCCTTCAAGTTGTACATGAGGAGACCTTTTAGAAAGACGTTTTTAAAATTTTGCATAGAGAAAATGTGTGTGAATTTATTCTCCATTTTTGTAACCCTATTTGAATACAATTTATTCTTTGTTTACTGTAATAATTAGAATTTTTCAAGTTCTTTGTTAATAAAACGACCGACACTTGCGCTTGCAGTCGTGATTTTAGCCGCCCCAGACCGCACAATAATCTCTCTCCATCCATCCATATTCACACACATATGTTTGACTTAAGAATTATATAAAGTTTGGAATTGATTTCGTTTTCATTTTTTTTAGTGATTGGTATTGTCAATGTTACATTTCCTTTGGCGTTAATACGTCGCCGTTCATAGGTAAACAAGAGAGAACACCGAACAAATTTGGACGACCTTGTTCTAGAAATAATAATACAACCCACCAACAACAACAACCACTGACTGCATATCGTCTCATCGATAGGTGCTATAGTAGTTACCCTTCCAATAATTCCATTGTTTAATGTAAAAGAATTCAAGTATAAAGTTTCCAATTCAATAAAACATACGAAATATGGTCGTATTGAATAAAGTTCGTCCGAGCCACCACTAGTCACTTCTGATGAATGCTTGCGTCGTTGTTGTTGTTGTGTATTATCAAAAGTAATTAGAAACTCTGTGGCCAATAAATAACCAAGAATAGAAATCAATTCATAATTGTGCTGACTAGTCGCAGCACTAGCTGTGGCAGTGGCTATGATTCTAGTATGACCAACCAACACAGAATGGTGTAAAAGTAATAATAATTGAGTTTGACCCATTTATGATTCAGTCAAGTCAAGAAGAAGAAATTGAATCTCAAATGAAATTGAAAGAAAGAAAGAAAATTGTGTCAATATTCTAAATTTCTAACATGGAACGAATTGATTCAGATTGCCGCCAAATGTGGTGGTGATGTTAGTCGAAAATCAATCTATTTGTGTCGTGGAAGGTAGGCTAAGTTTATGGTAGATTTGTGGAGAGCAACTTTTTGGTGCCTTCCTTCATGAAGTGCAGAAATTCCTCTCAAATTCGGAACAGATTATACGAACAGCTGGCAGAAAAATCTGAAATTTTTACCACAGGTAGATCTTCCCGTCCTAATTAAAAAAAATATAAAGTTCTTCGGGGGGAAGTCCATATTTCCCGAGATATGGGCCTTTGAAGTTCCGGGCGCCGGAACAAAATGTTCTTTTAAATTGTAATTTTTTCCAAGTAGCCGGTCGTCGGCCGGATTTAAAGACTTTCTCCTATGGACAGGAGCAAATCTCAGGCACGAGAACAAAATTTTCTTTTAAATTGTAATTTTGGTCAAAGTAAACAAAGGAATTTTCGGAACTTCAGAGGCCCATATCTCGGGAAGTATGGACTTCCCCCCGAAAAGCTTCATAGTTTTGTAATCATGACGAGAAGATCAACCCATGGTAAAAATTTCAGATTTTTCTGCCAGCTGTTCGTATAATCAATTTATGCCAGAAAAAATATATCTTTTGGAAAAATAGGCTCGCTAGCAACATTTTCGACGGGAAATTTGATCGATAACAACATTTTCAACAGCAATGTTGCTCGATAACGAAATTTTCAACGGCAAATTTCATTGATAATAACATTTTATATAAAAAGGTTAATCGATATCAACATTTCCTACAGAAAATTTCATTCATAACTACCCTTTCAATAGAAAAAATCGGTCGATAACAATATTTTCAACACAAAAGTTGCTCGTTAACAATATTTTCTATGAAAAATATTATAGATAATGACATTTTTGATAGAAAATTTGTTCGATAACAACTATTTGTGTAAAAAATGTGATCGATAACAATCATTTCTAAAAAAGGCGATCGATAATAATCATTTCTATAGAAAATATGATCGATAACAACACTTTTGATTGAAATCCCGTTCGATAACAAACATTTATATACAAAATGTTACCGATAACAACAATTTCTGTACAAAATTTCATCGATAACAAGCATTACTGTCAAAAATATGATCGATAACAACATTTTTAATGAAACACTTTATTTAAACCAGCTCTTTCCATAAGAAAAATTGATCGATAACAACAATGTCTATGCAAAATATACACTATAAAGTTTTGATACAAAACTTATACTATCATACACTTTTCTATATAAAGGTTCATCGATAACAATCTTTTCTGCAGAAAATTTGATCGATAACAATCATTTCTATGATAAATATGACCGGTAACAACATTTTTAATAAAACACTTTAGTAAAAGAACACTTTCCGCAAAAAATTCGATCGATAACAAAAGTTTCTATAAAGAATTTAATCGATAACAAAAGTTTTGATAGAAAACTTTATCTATTATACACTTTTCTATATACAAGTTTATCGATAACAATCTTTTCTACAGAAAATTAGATCGATAACCATAATTACTATCAAAAATATGATAGATAACAACATTTTTAATAGAACATTTTATTGAAAACAACACTTTCCATAAAAAAGTTGATCGATAACAACTATTTCTATAAAAAATATAATCGATAACAAACATTTTGACAGAAAATTTATCTATCATGCTCTTTCCTATGTAAAGGTTTATTGACAATCTTTTCTACAGAAAATTTGATCGATAACAATCATTTCTATCATAAATATGATCGGTAACAACATTTTTAATAAAACACTTTAGTAAAAGAACACTTTCCGCAAAAAATTCGATCGATAACGAAAGTTTCTATAAAAAATGTAATCGATAACAAAAGTTTTGATAGAAAACTTTATCTATTATACACTTTTCTATATACAAGTTTATCGATAACAATCTTTTCTACAGAAAATTAGATCGATAACCATAATTACTATCAAAAATATGATAGATAACAACATTTTTAATAGAACATTTTATTGAAAACAACACTTTCCATAAAAAAGTTGATCGATTAAAACTATTTCTATGAAAAATATAATCGATAACAAACATTTTGGCAGAAAATTTATCTGTCATGCAGGTTTATTGATAAAAATCTTTTCTACAGAAAAATTGATCGATAACAATCATTTCTATCATAAATATGATCGATAACAACATTTTTAATAAAACACTTTAGTAAAATAACACTTTCCATACAAAATCGATCTATAACAACAATTTCTATGAAAAATGTAATCGATAACAAAAGTTTTGATAGAAAACTTTATCTATCATACACTTTTCTATATATACGTTTATCGATAACAATCTTTTCTACAAAAATTTGATCGATAACAATCATTACTACCAAAAATAGGATCGATAAAAAATTTTAATAGAACACTTTATTAAAAACAAAACTTTCCATAAAAAAAAATTGATCGATACCAACCATTTATATGAATAATTTAATCTATAA
This sequence comes from Musca autumnalis, assembly GCF_047663935.1. Taxonomy (NCBI): domain Eukaryota; kingdom Metazoa; phylum Arthropoda; class Insecta; order Diptera; family Muscidae; genus Musca; species Musca autumnalis. The sequence goes on from NW_027411644.1 coordinate 63,567,538, forward strand.
CAAAAGTTTTGATAGAAAACTCGATCTATCATACAATTTTTTAGATAAAGGTTTATCGATAATTATCTTTTCTACAGAAAAGTTGACCGATAACAACATATTAGTTGGAAAATTTAATCAATAACAACTTTTTCTATCGAAACTGTGTAACCGATAAAATTTTCTATAGAAACGACGAACGATTACAACATTTTCATTAACAAAGTTGATCGATAACAAATGGTCTGGTCCAGTACTGCAAGAATCTACTAATTTTTACTATTTTTTTCGATAACTTAAAGGAAAAAATGTTATCGTAGTAAAAAATAGTAGCTTCTTGCAGGTTCTGGAACAGAGCAAAAGATTTCAGTGGAAAAACTGACTTATAACAAGATTTTCGATTGAAAATTTAATCGATAACAGCATTTTTTAAGGAACAATCGATTGATAAATAAATTTTCTATGAATAAATTGGTCGATAACAACATATTCGATGATCTTCGATGACTGATGACAATCTTTTCAATTGATCTATAGCAAAATGTTGATCGACAACAACAATTTCTATAGAAAATTTAGTCGATAACAGCATTTTATCAGCAATAATCGATCAATAAACACATTTTTTTTTGGAAAAATTGATGAATAAAAACATAGTCGATGATGGATGATATTCTTTTCAATTGACTATTTCTATAATAAATTTGATCGATAACAGTTATTTCTATATAAAATTTGATCGACAACACAGAAGCATATTGGAACAGTGATCGATAACAAAAATGTTTATGAAACATTTAATCGATTAAAAATATTTTCATACAAAACTGTATTTAACCCAATATTTTTTGAGTAATTTATCTAAAATGATGATATAGAAACTAGATCAAAACAACTTTTTCTATAAAAAATTGTTCGATAACAACTTTTTATTAAAAAAAATCAGTCGGTAATAACTTTTTCTATACAAAATCGTTCGCTAACAATTTGTTTTCTACAGAAAAGTTATCTATAGAAAAGGTGTTCGATAACAACTTTTTCTATAGAAAAGGTGTTCGATAACAACTTTTTCTATAGAAAAGGTGTTCGATAACAACTTTTTCTACAGATTAGTTGTTCGATAATAACTTTTTCTACAGAAAAGATATTCGATAATAACTTTTTCTGTTGTTCGATAACAACTTTTTGTACAGAAAAGTCGTTCGACAACAACTTTTTCTTTAGAAAAGTTGTTCGATAAAAACTTTTTCTATAGAAAAGTTGTTCGATAACTACTTTTTCTATAGAAAAGTTGTTCGATAAAGGAAAGATGCCCGGTACTAACTTTTTCCATAGAAAAGATGTCCGATAACACCTTTTTCTATATATTTGTCTATTTGTCCGACAACAGCTTTTCCAATAAAAAAGTGTTCGGATAACAACTTTTTCTGTAGAAGGTCATTCAATAATAACTTTTATTAGACTTTTACTATAGAAAAGTCATTCGAAAACAACTTGTTCTATTAAAAAGTCATTCGATAACAACCTTTTCTATAGTCGTTCGACTACATTCGATAACAACTTTTTCTATAAAAGTTGTTCGATAACAAATTTTCAATACAAAGGTCGTTCAATAATAACGTTTTCTATAGAAAAATAATTCGATAACACCATTTGCTATGGAAAAGTCCCTTAATAACAACTTCGATAACAACTTTTTCTAAAAAAAGTCGTTCAATAAACACATTTTCCATAGAAAAATAATTCGATAACAACATTTGTTATAGAAAAGTTCTTCGATAAGAATTTTTTCAATATAATAGTTGTTCGATAATAATATTTCTTTGGGAAAGTTGATCGGTAACAATTTTTATTAATTTTGAAAAGTTGTCCGATAACAACTTTTTCGATAGAAAAGTTATCTGATAACAGCTGTTTATGCAAAAAAGTTGTCCGATAACAACTGTTCCATTAGACAATTTGGCTGGTATCAAATTTTTCGTTAGAAAAGGTTGTCGATATCAACTTTATCGAAAAACAAAACTCCATAGAAAAGTTGTCCGATAACAAGGATTCCTATAAACAAATTTTCCGATAACAATCTTTTCTAAAGAAAAATTCTCCGATGACCTCATCTATAGAAAAGTTGTCCGATAAAAACCTTTTCTATAGAAAAATTGTCCGAGAGCAACTTTTTTCATACAAAGGTCCTTCGATAAGAACATTTTTATAGCGAAGTTGTTCGATAACAACGTTTTCTATAGAAAAGTCGTTCGATAAAAACATTTGCTATAGAAAATTCCTTCGATAACAATTTTTTCTATACAAAGGTCGTTCGATAACAAAAATATTTTTTTAGAAAACCTGATCGATTAAGAAAATTCTTTTGTAAAGTTGTGCGATAACATTTTCTGTTGACAAGTTTTTCTATAGAAAACAACAAGAACAACCTTTTCTATAGAAAAGTTGTCCGATAACAACTTTTTCGATACAAAAGGTATCTGATACCATTTTTTCAATAGAAAATTTCTGCGATAACAACAGTTTCTATTGAAAATTTAGAGAAGTTATCCGATAGCAAATGTTTATATAGAAATGTTGTTCGATAACAACTGTTTATGTAGAAAAGTTGTCCGATAACAGTAGTTTCTATGGAAAATTTGTCTGATATCAACTTTATCTATAGAAAAGTTATCCGATAACAACTGGTAATATAAAAAAGTTATCCGTAGCAACTGTTTATATAGAAATGTCCGATAACAAGTGTTTTTATAGAAAGGTTATCCGATAAAGTGAAAGTGATGAAGTTAAGCCAATGGGGGAAACTCCAGACTTAAACAATTAGTTATCCGATAACTATAGATTCTATAGAAAAGTTGTCCTATAACAACTGTTCTTATAGAAAAGTTGTTCGATACCAACTTTCTCGATAGGAAAGTTGTCCGATAACAACTGTTTCTAGAGAAAAGTTGTCCGATATCAACTTTCTCGTTAGAAAATTTGTCCGATAACAACTGTTTATATAGAAAGTTATCGGATATCAACTTTCTCGATGGAAAAGTTATTCGATAGCAATTGTTTATATAGAAAAATTGTTCGGTAATAATTGTTTATGTAGAAAAGTTGTCCGATAACAGTAGTTTCAATACAAAATTGTTCTGATATCAACTTTATCTATAGAAAAGTTATCCGATAAGAACTGTTTATATATAAAGTAATCCGATAACAACTGGTAATATAAAAAAGTTATCCGTAGCAACTGTTTATATAGAAATGTTGTCCGATATATAGAAAGTTATCGGATATCAACTTTCTCGATGGAAGAGTTATTCGATAGCAATTGTTTATATAGAAAAGTTGTTCGATAATAATTGTTTAAGTGGGGTTCAGACGATCAGTTTTGACTGACAGCTTTTGGTCAAATATCGATTGCATCAGTTTTGTTGTGCTGTTCGTAGCGGCCAAACAGTCATTCAAGTTGGATGACAAACCAACAGTCAAGTTGAAAAATTACTGTGTTCACATAGCTATAAAATCATATAAATAACAACTTTTATTAATAAATATGGATGACAAAAAGATTGGATGTGCATTTTTGATCATTTCGCTTTTAGAGGAAGAAAATAAAGTGACAAGAAGAAGGAAATGGGTAAAAAAATGGATAGCCTCCCGAAAACAATATTCACATGTGAATATTTTAAAAGAAATTCGAGATTCTGAGCCAAACGCTGTCCACTCCAGCTCCAGAAGATTCAGATTGCTTTATTTTTTTCAATTCCTTTCTGTACGATGAGCGGATTACGTTTATTTTCTTCTTGACGTCGTCAATAGAACAATCCTTCTTGTATTTCTTCATAACATTTAGTAGTTCTCCATATGCTTTTGTTTTAATGTCGCCCATCATATATTCTGGACTGGTTATGTCCCAGAGGCATCTTTGCATTTCGTAGCAACATAAAAATTCCTCCTTTAAAAATTCATTTTCGTTGTCCATGTTTGTCGTTTAGTTTGCAATTTTTTGCTTGGCCGATATTAAAATGAAGGAAAAGATTTTTGTCTGCTATTTTTATCTTTTATTTGCAATAATAATCAATCAAATTAATAAAAACACACGACTTTTTTAACTTTTATTTGATATTTACTCTGCTAATTTATTCCTTGACTGACGTTGTTTCGTTCACACGGTCAAACAAACAAACAACCAACAGCTGACTGTCCAACATCCACAAAAAATTTTGTGGTTGCCTGATGACTGACAAAAATGAACGACCACACTGGCAAGCAACCGATTATTTGAGCAAAGCTGTCAGTCAAAACTGATCGTCTGAACCCCACTTTATGTAGAAAAGTTGTCCGATAACAACTGTAAAGTTATTAATTAGCTTCCCGCCAATTTACACACAACCCCAATAATTGCTGATTACTTCTATTGTTTCATACTGGCCACACTCCACAACATTCCAGGCCGCTCACCACCTCCCTCTTCTGGGAATTTCTATGCCGACAAAACATCTGCACCTGTTTTTAACGTATTTATTTACTATTTGTTCTGTTATATCTACATAATGAAACATATTACAACTGGTTTTCCCCCAGACTTCCTCTGCCACTCCTCTCCCATTTCACTTGCACCCATCTTCCACGTACTTAATGAAGAACATATGCCCAACATATTTGCTGCTGGCTGTCATAACCAACAAAAAAACTATGAAGAATAGTAACATTAACATGTTAAATTTATAGTTGTTTTTGTTTTATTGGTTGTTGTAGTTTTAAGTGGGAATATTCATTTTCATTCTCGTTTCATTCATTCGACACATCTACTCTTCTACAAAAGTAATTATATCAAAAAAACAACAACAGTAACTACTTTAACATGTTAAAAATTCTTTAAAGATGATGAGATCTTTGTTTACAATGTGAGTGGGAGAACGCGAGAGCTATTTAAGAAGGTGGAGTACACAGAAGAACACAGGTAGAGGAGAATACATCAGACTACAATGTAAACAATGTAACGGTTATTATCAGCAACAGATGCGGAACACATGTAGGCAGCCACACAACTATTTAAACAAGATTTAAACAGAATGGAAATCTATTTGACGTGTCGTTGTTAATGACTTTCGAACTACAAAAAACGATAACTGATTTTGTTACGCTTCTTTTCTTTCTGTGGAAAGGAAAATCAGGGTAGTCAAGAGTGAAACCTTATTCCTAAAAAATCCATGACTTGATTTCCATCATTCCCTCTTCATATGTTATGTTGTTTTTTTTTTGCTTGCAATTGACACAATTTCCAAATTATTTTTATTAATGCATTCACATTCTGTGTCCCCTAAAACAAAACAGAAAAAACGACGACGCAATTGCCCATTAATTTCACAAAATCTTGTTAACTGCAGCCAGCAGTTGTGGTAAAATTGCCTTAAGCGTTTTTTTTCCTTGCAATATATGATGGAGCGCGTGCATATTTTGTTTTGTATTGTGTTGTTTTTGCAAAGTCCACCTCTCCACCAATCTCTCTCAGATTGGAATTGCAGTTGATGTTGTGGTCCCACCAATCACACACTCCTTGGCGCTCGTCCGTCCATAGCCACAGACCATTTATTGCTGTTGCTGCTGCCGCTGACTGACTTGCATCATACATTGCAATTCTTTCAATGATGTTAACGCAACACTACCATCATAAGTTTGGATGGCGGCAAAAAATCAAAAAACAACTACACCAACAACAAATATTCAACAGCATTTTTTTTTTTCGTTTATTAAACTACACTGCAATTGTTGGATGTTGGTCAAATGTATTACCACTTTATACAGTGCACTATGGGATAACATTTGGGTTTTAATATAAAAATGCGATCGATAACAAAGTTTTTACAACAAAAGATGTCCCATAACAAGTATTGCTGTAGCAAAGTTGTCCGATAACAAATTTTTCTAGGGGAAAGTTCTTCATTAAACCTTTGTCAATGGAAAAGTTTTTCTATAACCATATTTTCTACAAAAATATTTTTCGATAACAACATTTTCTATCGAAAAGTTGTTCGGGTACAGCATTTAATATAGAAAAATGGTTCGACGACAACCTTTTCGATACAAAAGTTGTTCGATAACAACTCTTTCGATAGAAATGTTGTTCGATAGCAACTTTTTATATAGTGAGGTGTTTCGATGACAACTTTTCCTTACAAATTTTTCTATAGAAAAGTTGTCCGATAACAACCTTTTCTATAGAAAAGTTGTCCGATAACAACCTTTTCTATAGAAAAGTTGTCCGATAACAACCTTTTCTATAGAAAAGTTGTCCTATAACAACCTTTTCTATAGAAAAGTTGTCCGATAATAACTTTTTCTATAGAAAAGTTGTCCGATAACAACTTTTTCTATAAAAAAGTTGTCCGATAACAACTTTTTCTATAGAAAAGTTGTCCGATAACAACTTTTTCTATAGAAAAGTTGTCCGATAACAACTTTTTCTATAGAAAAGTTGTCCGATAACAACTTTTTCTATAGAAAATGTGTCCGATAACAACTTTTTCTATACAAAAGTTGTCCGATAACAACTTTTTCTTTAGAAAATTGCCCGATAACAACTTTTTCTTTAGAAAAGTTGCCCGATAACAACTTGTTCTATAGAAAAGTTGTCCGATAACAACTTTTTCTATAGAAAAGTTGTCCGATAACAACTTTTTCTATAGAAAAGTTGTCAGATAACATATTTTTCTATAGAAAAGTTGTCCGATAACAACGTTTTCTATAGAAAAGTTGTCCGATAACATCTTTTTCTATAGAAAAGTTGTTCGATAACAACTTTTTCTATAGAAAAGTTGTCCGATAATTACTATTTTGATAGAAAAGTTGTCCGATAATAAATTATTCTATAGAAAAGTTGGCCGATAACAACTTTTTCTATAGAAAAGTTGGCCGATAACAACCTTTTCTTTAGAAAAGTTGGCCGATAACAACCTTTTCTTTAGAAAAGTTGGCCGATAACAACCATTTCTATAGACAAAGTTGTGCGATAACAACTTTTTCCGATAATAACTATTTCTATAGAAAAGTTGTCCGACAACAACTTTTTCTATAGAAAAGTTGCCGATAACAACTTTTTCTATAGAAAAGTGGTCCGATAACAACGTTTTCTATAGAAAAGTTTTTCGATAACAACGTTTTCTATAGAAAAGTTTTTCGATAACAACGTTTTCTATAGAAAAGTTGTCCGATAACAACCTTTTCTATAGAAAAGTTGTCCGATAACAACCTTTTCTATAGAAAAGTTGTCCGATAACAACCTTTTCTATAGAAAAGTTGTCCGATAACAACCTTTTCTATAGAAAAGTTGTCCGATAACAACCTTTTCTATAGAAAAGTTGTCCGATAAAAACCTTTTCTATAGAAAAATTGTCGGATAACAACTGTTTGTGTAGAAAAGTTGTCCGATAACAACTTTTTCTATAGAAAAGTTGTCCGATAACAACCTTTGCTATAGAAAAGTTGTCCGATAACAACTTTTTCTATAGTAAATTTGTCCGATAACATTCTTCAATAGAAAATTTCTCCAATAACAACTTGTTTATCGAAAAGTTGTCCGATAACGATATTTTCTATAGAAAAGTTGTCCTATAATAACTATTTCTATAGAAAAGTTGTCCGATAACAAGTTTTTCTATAGAAAAGTTGTCCGATAACATGTTTTTCTATAGAGTAGTTGTCCGATAACAACTTTTTTATACAAAAGTTGTGCGATAAAAACTTTTTCTACAGAAAATTTGTCCGATAAAAACTTTTTCTACAGAAAAGTTGTCCGATAAAAACTTTTTCTACAGAAAAGTTGTCCGATAACAACTTTTTCTATCGAAAAGTTGTCCGATATCAATTTTCTATAGACAAATTTTCCGATAACATAACTTTCTATAGAAATGTTGTTCAATAACAATTTTTTCTATTGAAAAGTTGTGCGATAACAACTTTTTCTATTTAAAAGTTGTCCGATAACAACTTTTTTTATACAAAAGTTGTCCGATAACAACTTTTTCTACAGAAAAGTTGTCCGATATCAATTTTATCTATAGAAAAGTTGTCCGATATCAACTTTTTCTATAGAAAAATTTTTCGATAACATAACTTTCTATAGAAATGGTGTTCAATAACAACTTTTTCTATTGAAAAGTTGTCCGATAACAACTTTTTCTATTTAAAAGTTGTCCGATAACAACTTTTTTATACAAAAGTTGTCCGATAACAACTTTTTCTACAGAAAAATTGTTCGCTAACAGCATTTTCTGTAGAAAAGTTGTTCGATACCAACATTTTCTACAGAAAAGTTGTCCGATAACAACGGGTTTTACGGCTTTTTCCATAGAAAAGTTGTCTGATATCAAACTTTTCTATAGAAAAATAGTCGGATAACAACCTTTTCCATGGCAAACTAACCCACTGTCCAATATGTGGAGTTTCTCCTATTGATCTGTTGGCTGTTACGTGGTTGGTTATTGTTGTTATTTTTATTTTATGGTTAAATTGCAACAAGTTGCAACTCTAAAGCGGGGCCACAACGATGATGATGTGTGCAGTTCACAATGTGTGTACCTGCTTCTGTGTATCGTTCCATCGATCACCAAACTTAAAGTAGAACTTTGCGGCTATAGAGGGGGTTGGCTAAGCAGCAACGAAAAACTGCACTAGATGGCCGGTCATTCGTACATATGTTGTTGTAGAGAAGTTGATTATCTTTAAAAGGTAAAACGTTTTATATAATCTTTATAAAGTTGTGAAGGTTTTGTTGCTGTAGTTATTGGCAAGTTTGTTAAAAAAAATCGAAATATTGTAATGATCTGCCTCCAACCCTCAGTACATTTACAACAAAATACGTGGGATAATTATGCCACAGCTTCATTGATGATTGGCTTCGCCAATCTTCATCATCATCTTTGGGGTCTTCATCTGAGTGGTGGATAGTTTGGGAACTTGTTTTCGTTTTTTTCATTCGATTATGGCCACAACCAATACTTATTGCCTGATTTTTTGGCGAAAATTTATTTAAGTCGAAAGTTTCCAATATATGTTTATATTTGTCGTTGTTGTTGTTGCTATTTCGATTTCTATGAATAAAATTACCTTGGCAAGTTAAAAAGTGTGTTAAAGTACTGCCTTGATGTTGTTGTTGTGGGTTGCATGCAACAACCGGCTGGCGAGCTGGCTGGCTACTCATGACTGCCTTTAAGCTGCGTTTTAGACTTTTATTGCGTGTCCATTATCTGTTTTAAATCGTTTCGCATATTTGGTGGTTTAATTCAGTAGCTACTGGTGGTGGTGTTGCTTGTGTGATTTTGGTCAGGGTGTTTTGAAAGCCAATTTTTTATTATCGATAAAAATTTGTTTGGAGGAATGTTGTTCGATAACGTTTTCAAAAAAGAAGTTGTTCGAAAACAACCCTTAAAAACTTTTTCTATATAAAAGTCGTACGATAACAACTTTTTCTATATAAAAGTCGTACGATAACAACTTTTTCTATAGAAAAATTGTCCGATAACAACTTTTTCGATAGAAAAGTTTTCCGATAACAACTTTTTCTATAGAAAAGTTTTCCGATAACAACTTTTTCTATAAAAAAGTTGCCCGATAGAAACTTTTTCTATGGAAAAGTTGGCCGACAACAACCTTTCTACGGAAAAGTTGTCCGAGAGCAACTTTTTCTATAAAAAAGTTGTCCGATAACAACTTTTTCTATATAAAAGTTGCCCGATAACAGCTTTTTCTATAGAAAAGTTTTCCGATAACAACTTTTTCTATAGAAAAGTAATCCGATAACAACCTTTTCTATAGAAAAGTTGTGCGATAACAATCTTTTCTACAGAAAAGTTGTCCGATAACAATCTTTCCTATAGAAAAGTTGTCCGATAACAACTTTTTCTATATAAAAGTTGTCCGATAACAACTGTTTCTATAGAAAAGTTGTCCGATAACAACCTTTTCCGATAAACATATTTCTATAGAAAATTTGTCCGAGAACAACGTTTTCTGTAGAAAGGTTGTTCGATAACAACTTTTTTTTATAGAAAAGTTGTCCGATAACAAATTTTTCTATAGAAAAGTTTTCCGATAACACATTTTTCTATAGAAAGTTGTCCAACAACAAATATGTCCGATAACAACTTTTTCTATAGAAAATATGTCCGAGAACAACGTTTTCTGTAGAAAGGTTGTTCGATAACAACTTTTTTTATAGAAAAGTTGTCCGATAACAAATTTTTCTATAGAAAAGTTTTCCGATAACACATTTTTCTATAGAAAGTTGTCCAACAACAAATATGTCCGATAACAACTTTTTCTATAGAAAAGTTGTCCGATAACAACTTTTTCTATAGAAAAGTTGTCCGATAACAACTTTTTCTATAGAAAATATGTCCGATAACAACTTTTTCTATAGAAAAGTTATCCGATAACAACTTTTTCTATAGGAAAGTTGTCCGATAACAACTTTTTCTATCGAAAAGTTGTCGATAACAACTTTTTCTATAGAAAAGTTGTCGATTACAACTTTTTCTATAGAAAAGTTGTCCGATAACAACTTTTTCTTTAGAAAAAGTTGTCCGATAACAAAATTTTCTTTGGAAAAGTTGCCCGGGAACAACCTTTTCTATAGAAAAGTTGTCCGATAACAACTTTTTCTATAGAAAAGTTGTCCGATAACAACTTTTTCTATAGAAAAGTTGTCCGATAACAACTTTTTCTATAGAAAAGTTGTCCGATAACAACTTTTTCTATAGAAAAGTTGTCCGATAACATCTTTATCGATAGACAAGTTGTCCGATAACAACTTTTTCTATAGAAAAGTTGTCCGATAACAACTTTTTCAATAGAAAAGTTGTCCGATAACAACTTTTTCTAAGGAAAAGTTCTCCGAGAATAACGTCTTCTATAGAAAAGTTGTCCGATAACAGCTTTTTTTTATAGAAAAGTTGTCCGATATCAACTTTTTCTATAGAAAAGTTGTCCGATATCAACTTTTTCTATAGAAAAGTTGTCCGATATCAACTTTTTCTATAGAAAAGTTGTCCCATAACAACTTTTTCTATAGAAAAGTTGTCCCATAACAACTATTTTTATAGAAAAGTTCTTCGATAACAACTTTTTCTATAGAAAAGTTGTCCGATAACAACCTTTTTTATGGAAAAGTTGTCCGATAACAACTCTTTCTATAGAAATAATGTCCAAGAAAAACTTTATCTATAAAAAGTTGACCCATAACAACATTGTCTATAGAAATGTTATCCGATAACAACTTGTTATATAGAAAGTTGTCCGATAACGACATATCCGATAGAAGTGTTGTCCGATAACAACTGTTGCTATGGAAAAGTTTTCCGATAATAACTTCTTCCATTCTTCTTTTTTATAGAAAAGTTGTTCGATAACAACTTTTTCTATAGAAAAGTTGTCCGATAACAACTTTTTCTATAGAAAAGTTGTCCGATAACAACTTTTGCTACAGAAAAGTTGTCCGATAACTGCCTTTGCCTTGAATAGTTGTCCGATAACAACTTCCCTGCACAGTAATGCCCCAAGTTGGGTAGTACAACAACTGCCCCACCAGGAACGAGATGCAACATCGTTGTAATTAATTTAATTGAGATTTGTTGTTTTTTTTTTTTGTTCTCAATCGCATTCAAATAGTAAATGACCACAAGTTTTACTTTTTCCATTTCTTCTTTGTTTGTTTTTTCCCCCTAATTGACGTCAGTCTCGGTCCATTAGCAATTCTGCATTTTATTCTAATTATAGACCATTTGAGAGTAGAAATCTAAATGTTAATTGTCTTCTACAGGGAACAAAACAAAAAATGAAAAAAAAACCTTACTAACATTTGTGGCATTTTTTTATTCACTTTGGATCGGTGGAAAGAGAAGAGGCGGAGGGACAGGAATTCATTTCGCCATTAGATTTGAACTTGGATGACTTGCCTGGGTTCTCACATCAATTAAGGAGAACTTTTAATAGGTATCGAGGAGTATTTATGGCACGCGGTAATAGACTTCTAAATTACTTGATTGTAACGAATAATTTTATGGTTCATTCGTTCCAAAACTCTTCACTTATTTCACGTTTTATATTAAATATATACTATTTACGTTTGTCGAATTTGCAATCAAAGCCCATTCAATTGTTTGCCAGCCAGCCTGCCCCCTTGGCAGGCGATAAGGGCATTGGACAAATTATAGACGACTTGTGGACTGTGGCGTATTCAAATCGACGATGTTCTATAATTTGTTGAACTTCATGTCATAAATTATACATATGTCGATTGTTGTCGATTTTGTTTATTTCCATTTTACAAGTGATTAAGTGATTGCAAAATGAAAGCGATGCATTCATTGGGCGTGAGGGGTCAACAGCAGAACCTGATCAACATTATGTTGTTAAATTTTTAATTGATATTTGTTTTGATTGTCTTGTTAAACGTCGTGCACGTGCAATTTTTAACAATTTGTTTATAGGAATATCATGTTATCGATGTAGAAAATGTCTTTTTAGAAACGGTTTATGACGGGTAAATATTTGGGCCCCGTGTTGTATTTTCTATCGAAAATTACGTCTTCGGACAACCTTTCTGTTAAAAAAGATGTTATGAAAGAGCAATTCTATAAAGAAAGGTTGTTATCGGACTACTTTTCTGTGGAAAAAGTTGTTATCGGGCAATTTTTCTATTAAAAATTTTGTTATCGAACAACTTTTCTAGAGAAAATGGACAACTTTTCTATGAAAAAAGTTGTTATCGGAAAACTTTTGTATGGAAAAAGTTTCTATAGGACAACTTTTCTATAGACAATATTGTTATCGGACAACTATTCTAAAGAAAAAGTAGTTTTCGGACAAAAAACATTGTTATCAGACAACTTTTCTATTGAAAAAGTTGTTATCGGAAAACTATTCTAAAGAAAAAGTTGTTATCGGACAACTTTGCTATGGAAAAAGTTGCTATCGGATAAATTTTTTATAGAAAAGATTGTTATCGGAAGATTTTTTTATAATAAAAGTTTTTATTGGATAACTTTTCTATAGAAATAGTTGTTATAGGACAACTTTTTATATAGAAGTAGTTGTTACGGGACGATTTTTTATATGAAAAGTTGTTATCGGACAAGTTTTCTATAGAAAATGTTAGTACCGGACAATTTTTCTATAGAAAAATTGTTATCGGTCAATTTTCTGCAGAAACTGTTGTTATCGGACATTTTTTATATAGAATATGTAGGTACCGGACAATTTTTCTATAGAAAAATTTGTTGTCGGACAACTTTTCTATAGGAAAAGTTGTTATCGGACAACTTTTCTATAAAAAAAAGCTGTTATCGGACAACTTTGCTATGGAAAAAGTTGCTATCGGATAAATTTTTTATAGAAAAGATTGTTATCGGAAGATTTTTTTATAATAAAAGTTTTTATTGGATAACTTTTCTATAGAAATAGTTGTTATAGGACAACTTTTTATATAGAAGTAGTTGTTACGGGACGATTTTTTATATGAAAAGTTGTTATCGGACAAGTTTTCTATAGAAAATGTTAGTATCGGACAATTTTTCTATAGAAAAATTGTTATCGGTCAATTTTCTGCAGAAACTGTTGTTATCGGACATTTTTTATATAGAATATGTAGGTACCGGACAATTTTTCTATAGAAAAAGTTGTTGTCGGACAACTTTTCTATAGGAAAAGTTGTTATCGGACAACTTTTCTATAGAAAAAATTGTTATAGGACAACTTTTCTATAGAAAAAGTTGTTATCGGACAACTTTTCTATAGAAATAATTGTTACCGGACAGCTTTTCTATAGAAAAAGTTGTTATCGGAAAACTTTTCTATAGAAAAAATTGTTACCGGACAGCTTTTCTATAGAAAAAGTTGTTATCGGAAAATTTTTCTATAGAAAAAGTTGTTATCGTACGACTTTTATATAGAAAAAGTTGTTATCGGACATTTTTTCTATTGAAAAAGTTGTTATCAGACAACTTTTCTGTAGAAAAAGTTGTTATCGTACGACTTTTATATAGAAAAAAATTGTTATCGGACAACTTTTCTGTAGAAAAAGTTGTTATCGGACAATTTTTTTATAGAAAAAGTTGTTATCGTACGACTTTTATATAGAAAAATGTTGTTATCGGACAAATTTTCTGTACAAAAAGTTGTTATCGGACAATTTTTCTATAGAAAAAGTTGTTATCGTACCACTTTTGTTTAGACAAATTTGTTATCGGACAATTTTTCTATAGAAGAAGTTGTTTTCGTAAGACTTTTATATAAAAAAAGTTGTTATCGGACATATTTTATACCGAAAAAGTTGTTATCGGACAACTTTAAGCGGGATACACACGATTTTTCGTAATTATCGATAACTGTCCAACAGTCCAGCAACCACAAAATATTTTGTGGTTGCCTGATGACTGACAAAAATGAACGGCCACATTGGCAAGCAACCGATTATTTGAGCAAAACTGACAGTCAAAACTGATCGTGTGTACTCCGCTTTACTATAGAAGAAGTTGTTATCGGACATTTTATCATGTAATTTTACTATAGAAAAAGTTATTATCGGACAAGTTTTTTTATAGTTGTCGAACAACTTTTCTTTAGTAAAAGTTGTTATCGAACAACTGCAAAGAAAAAGTTGTTATCGTTAATTTTCTATAGAAAAAATTATTATCAAACAATTTTCTATAAAAAAAAGTTGTTATCGGACAACTTTTCTATAGAAATAGTTGTTATCGGACAACTTTTCTATAGAAATAGTTGTTGTCGGACAACTTTTCTATAGAAATAGTTGTTATCGGACAACTTTTCTATAGAAATAGTTGTTATCGGACAACTTTTCTATAGAAATAGTTGTTATCGGACAACTTTTCTATAGAAATAGTTGTTGTCGGACAACTTTTCTATAGAAATAGTTGTTATCGGACAACTTTTCTATAGAAATAGTTGTTATCGGACAACTTTTCTATAGGAATAGTTGTTGTCAGACAACTTTTCTATAGAAATAGTTGTTGTCGGACAACTTTTCTATAGAAATAGTTGTTATCGGACAACTTTTCTATAGAAATAGTTGTTATCGGACAACTTTTCTATAGAAATAGTTGTTATCGGACAACTTTTCTATAGAAATAGTTGTTATCGGACAACTTTTCTATAGAAAGAGTTGTTATCGGACAACTTTTCTATAGAAAGAGTTGTTATCGGACAACTTTTCTATAGAAAGAGTTGTTATCGGACAACTTTTCTATAGAAATAGTTGTTGTCGGACAACTTTTCTATAGAAATAGTTGTTGTCGGACAACTTTTCTATAGAAATAGTTGTTATCGGACAACTTTTCTATAGAAATAGTTGTTATCGGACAACTTTTCTATAGAAATAGTTGTTATCGGACAACTTTTCTATAGAAATAGTTGTTATCGGACAACTTTTCTATAGAAATAGTTGTTATCGGACAACTTTTCTATAGAAATAGTTGTTGTCGGACAACTTTTCTATAGAAATAGTTGGTATCGGACAACTTTTCTATAGAAATAGTTGTTATCGGACAACTTTTCTATAGAAATAGTTGTTGTCGGACAACTTTTCTATAGAAATAGTTGTTGTCGGACAACTTTTCTATAGAAATAGTTGTTGTCGGACAACTTTTCTATAGAAATAGTTGTTATCGGACAACTTTTCTATAGAAATAGTTGTTATCGGACAACTTTTCTATAGAAATAGTTGTTATCGGACAACTTTTCTATAGAAATAGTTGTTATCGGACAACTTTTCTATAGAAATAGTTGTTGTCGGACAACTTTTCTATAGAAATAGTTGTTATCGGACAACTTTTCTATAGAAATAGTTGTTATCGGACAACTTTTCTATAGGAATAGTTGTTGTCAGACAACTTTTCTATAGAAATAGTTGTTGTCGGACAACTTTTCTATAGAAATAGTTGTTATCGGACAACTTTTCTATAGAAATAGTTGTTATCGGACAACTTTTCTATAGAAATAGTTGTTATCGGACAACTTTTCTATAGAAAGAGTTGTTATCGGACAACTTTTCTATAGAAAGAGTTGTTATCGGACAACTTTTCTATAGAAAGAGTTGTTATCGGACAACTTTTCTATAGAAATAGTTGTTGTCGGACAACTTTTCTATAGAAATAGTTGTTGTCGGACAACTTTTCTATAGAAATAGTTGTTGTCGGACAACTTTTCTATAGAAATAGTTGTTATCGGACAACTTTTCTATAGAAATAGTTGTTATCGGACAACTTTTCTATAGAAATAGTTGTTATCGGACATCTTTTCTATAGAAATAGTTGTTATCGGACATCTTTTCTATAGAAATAGTTGTTATCGGACAACTTTTCTATAGAAATAGTTGTTATCGGACATCTTTTCTATAGAAATAGTTGTTATCGGACAACTTTTCTATAGAAATAGTTGTTATCGGACAACTTTTCTATAGAAATAGTTGTTATCGGACAACTTTTCTATAGAAATAGTTGTTATCGGACAACTTTTCTATAGAAATAGTTGTTGTCGGACAACTTTTCTATAGAAATAGTTGTTATCGGACAACTTTTCTATAGAAATAGTTGTTATCGGACAACTTTTCTATAGGAATAGTTGTTGTCAGACAACTTTTCTATAGAAATAGTTGTTGTCGGACAACTTTTCTATAGAAATAGTTGTTATCGGACAACTTTTCTATAGAAATAGTTGTTATCGGACAACTTTTCTATAGAAATAGTTGTTATCGGACAACTTTTCTATAGAAAGAGTTGTTATCGGACAACTTTTCTATAGAAAGAGTTGTTATCGGACAACTTTTCTATAGAAAGAGTTGTTATCGGACAACTTTTCTATAGAAATAGTTGTTGTCGGACAACTTTTCTATAGAAATAGTTGTTGTCGGACAACTTTTCTATAGAAATAGTTGTTGTCGGACAACTTTTCTATAGAAATAGTTGTTATCGGACAACTTTTCTATAGAAATAGTTGTTATCGGACAACTTTTCTATAGAAATAGTTGTTATCGGACATCTTTTCTATAGAAATAGTTGTTATCGGACATCTTTTCTATAGAAATAGTTGTTATCGGACAACTTTTCTATAGAAATAGTTGTTATCGGACATCTTTTCTATAGAAATAGTTGTTATCGGACAACTTTTCTATAGAAATAGTTGTTATCGGACAACTTTTCTATAGAAATAGTTGTTGTCGGACAACTTTTCTATAGAAATAGTTGTTATCGGACAACTTTTCTATAGAAATAGTTGTTATCGGACAACTTTTCTATAGAAATAGTTGTTGTCGGACAACTTTTCTATAGAAATAGTTGTTGTCGGACAACTTTTCTATAGAAATAGTTGTTGTCGGACAACTTTTCTATAGAAATAGTTGTTATCGGACAACTTTTCTATAGAAATAGTTGTTATCGGACAACTTTTCTATAGAAATAGTTGTTATCGGACATCTTTTCTATAGAAATAGTTGTTATCGGACATCTTTTCTATAGAAATAGTTGTTATCGGACAACTTTTCTATAGAAATAGTTGTTATCGGACATCTTTTCTATAGAAATAGTTGTTATCGGACAACTTTTCTATAGAAATAGTTGTTATCGGACAACTTTTCTATAGAAATAGTTGTTGTCGGACAACTTTTCTATAGAAATAGTTGTTATCGGACAACTTTTCTATAGAAATAGTTGTTATCGGACAACTTTTCTATAGGAATAGTTGTTGTCAGACAACTTTTCTATAGAAATAGTTGTTGTCGGACAACTTTTCTATAGAAATAGTTGTTATCGGACAACTTTTCTATAGAAATAGTTGTTATCGGACAACTTTTCTATAGAAATAGTTGTTATCGGACAACTTTTCTATAGAAAGAGTTGTTATCGGACAACTTTTCTATAGAAAGAGTTGTTATCGGACAACTTTTCTATAGAAAGAGTTGTTATCGGACAACTTTTCTATAGAAATAGTTGTTGTCGGACAACTTTTCTATAGAAATAGTTGTTGTCGGACAACTTTTCTATAGAAATAGTTGTTGTCGGACAACTTTTCTATAGAAATAGTTGTTATCGGACAACTTTTCTATAGAAATAGTTGTTATCGGACAACTTTTCTATAGAAATAGTTGTTATCGGACATCTTTTCTATAGAAATAGTTGTTATCGGACATCTTTTCTATAGAAATAGTTGTTATCGGACGCCTTTTCTATAGAAAAAGTTGTTATCGGACAACTGTTCTATAGAAAAAGTAGCTATCGGAAAACTTTTCAATAGACAAATTTGTTATCGGTCATATTTTCTATTAAAAACGTTGTTATCGAATAACTTTTCTATAGAAAAAGTTGTTATCGATTTCTGTTTCTAGAAAAGCTTCTTGATAAAAAAATTTCTCTTAGATTATTCGATAGAACAAAAGATTTTTACCTGATGTTGTATTAATGATGAGCACGTTTTTATTTTTGTAAAAAAAATCACAATCATAAATTCAAGGATGTAGAATTTCAGCAAAACAATTATGACCTTATTCAGATGTGTGGCAAATTAAAATTCCAAATACCTGTGAACATCATCTATTGTTGGGAGGAGAAATCACACTTTATAAAATCCAAAAAAATATTCTATACGCGTGCGTATAGCCTCAATAATAATAAAAAAGTCGATATTAATCTTCAAAACGCCAAAACGCTAAGCCATAGAAATTGGCGTCGACAAATGCTAAAAAATAACAATAATCGTGTTGTTTACTTTGCAAAATGTTGTTGTTCATTGTTGCTGGTGAGAAGCCAAGTTTTGTTTTTGTTTAAACAAAAACAATATTTTTGTAGCTTAAAGCCACAATTTTGTTTTACAAAGTTGCCCGATCGATATGAACCTGTCTTCAAAACCCAAAACCGAAATAATAACTGCAAAATTGCTGTGGTTTAGTTTAAGCTGTTCTTGTTTTTGATTTTCTTAGTTGTTCAAGGTTGTCTCGATGCTGTGGCCCAGTATTTATTTATTTTTTTGTGATTTAAAAATAAATAATAACTTATCGATTTTATTTTAATAATTGCAAAAAATTGTAGTGTAAACCGCCAAGACAAACAACTCCCTCCCTCCCTCCAACCACAGCACAGATTTATCAAAATGTTAATTTGTTTCGATGATTTTAGCTTTCAAAGTCCTCACACACCCCTCTCCACAGCTGAAGTAGGCATGGCCTTTCATGTAAATTATTTATGGTCCATAATCATAAAATATTATTAAATTAATGTTCCCCCCCACCCACCTGTTGTGGTTGTTGTTATTGTCTCTTTTAGATATTATTCTGAAATAAGTGCGTGTTATTAATTTTTTGCGATTATTATTCGGTTTTCTGACAATGTCATGAAATGTCATTATAATGAAATTACAGCGATTTATCGGAATGATTGGTAATATAATTACAACAAAAGCAACATTAATTTGTAGTAAACAAAGTTTGCAAATAAATTGTTTGAAATCAATAAAATTTATCGAAAAAAATTAATCAATTTAAATTAAGGTGTTTAAAATATAATCAACAAGTTATTAAAATTTCTATAACACAGTTGTTCGATAACAAAAAATTTCTATAGAAAATGCTGCTATGCGGTATAATTTTTATGTAAGAATAATTGTTATCGAACAACTTTTCCACTATAAAGGTAGTTATCGAACATTTTTCCTTTCAAAATTTAGTTATCGAACAACTTTTTCATAGAAAATGTTGTTATCGAACAACATTTCCGTGGCAAATCTTATTATCGAACAACTTTCCCATAAACAATTTAGTTATCGAACAAGTTTTTAATAGAAAATATTGTTATCGCACACAATTTCTATGAAAAATCTTGTTATCGAACAAATTTTCTATGGAAATTGTTGTTATCGAACAAATTTCTATAGAAAATTTTGTTATCGAAGAAGTTTTTTTATAGACATCGAACAACTTGTCTACAGGGAATGCTGTTATCGAACAACTTTTCCTCAGACAATTTTGTAATCGAAAAATTTTTCCACAGAAAATGTTGTTATCGAACAACTTTTCGTAGAAAATGTTGCTATCGAACTACTTTTCTATAGAAAATATTGTTATCTAACAAGTTTTCTAGAGTATATGTTGTTATCGAACAAGTTTTCTAGAGAAAATGTTGTTATCGAAAAGCTTGTATACACAAAATATTGTTATCGAACAACTTTTTCATAGAAAATTTTGTTATTGAACAACTTTTCCACACAAAATGTTGTTATCGAGCAACTTCTCCGTAGAAAATGTTGTTATCGAACATCTTTTCCGTAGAAAATGTTATCGAACAACTTTTCTATAGAAAATAATGCTATCGAATAAATTTTCTATAGAAAATGTTGTTATCGAGCAACTTATGTATAGAAAATGTTGTTATCGAACCAATATTCTATAGAAAATGTTGTTATCGAACAACTTTTCTATAGAAAATGTTGTTATCGAACAACTTTTCTATAGCAAATGTTGTTATCGAACAACTTTTCTATAGAAAATGTTGTTATCGAACAACTTCTCTATAGAAAATGTTGTTATCGAACAACTTTTCTATAGAAAATGTTGTTATCGAACAACTTTTCTATAGAAAATGTTGTTATCGAACAACTTTTCTATAGAAAATGTAGTTATCGAACAACTTTTCTATAGAAAATGTTGTTATCAAACAACTTTTCTATAGAAAATGTTGTTATCGAACTACTTTGCTGTATAAAATGCTGTTATCGAAAAAGGTTCCTATAGAAAATGTTTTTATCGAACTATTTGCCATAGAAAATGTTGTTATCGAACAACTTTTCTATAGAAAATAATGTTATCGAATAAATTTTCTATAGAAAATGTTGTTATCGAACATCTTATCTATAAAAATGTTGTTATCGAACAACTTTTCTATAGAAAATGTTGTTATCGAACTACTTTGCTGTAGAAAATGCTGTTATCGAAAAAGGTTCCTATAGAAAATGTTTTTATCGAACTATTTGCTATAGAAAATGTTGTTATCGAACAACTTTTCCGTAGATAATGTTGCTATCGAACAACTTTTCTATAGAAAATAATGTTATCGAATAAATTTTCTATAGAAATTGTTGTTATCGAGAAGCTTGTATACACAAAATACTGTTATCGAACAACTTTTCCATAGAAAATTTTGTTATTGAACAAGTTTTTCACACAAAATGTTGTTATCGAGCCACTTCTCCATAGAAAAGATTGTTATCGAACAACTTTTCCGTAGAAAATGTTATCGAACACGTTTTTTAGAAACAATTTTGTTATCGAACTACTTTGCTGTAGTAACTTTTCTATAGGAAATGTTATCGAACAATTTCTCTATAGGAAATGTTGTTATCGAATAAGTTTTCTATAGGAAATGTTGTTATCGAACAACTTTTCTATAGGAAATGTTGTTATCGACCAACTTTTCCAATGAAATCATTGTTATCGAAGAACTTACTTATAGGAAATGTAGTTATCGAACAACTTTTCCATTGAAATCATTGTTATCGAACAACTTTCCTACAGAAAATGTTGTTATCGAACAACTTTTCTAAAGAAAATTTGGTATCGAACAACTTTTCTATAGGAAAATTTGTTATCGTACAACTTCTTTATAGGAAATGTTGTTATCGAACAACTTCTCTGTAGGAAATTTAATTATCGAACAACTTTTCTATATGAAATGTTGTTATCGAACAACTTTTCCATTGAAAATTTTGTTATCGAACAACTTTTCTGTAGGAAATGTTGTTATCGAAAAACTTTTCCATTGAAAATATTGTTATCGAACAACTTTTCTATAGAATATGTTGTTATCGAACAACTTTTTTATGGAAAATGTTGTTATCGAACATATTTTCTATAGGAAATGCTGTTATCGAACATTTTTTCTATAGGAAATGCTGTTATCGAACATATTTTCTATAGGAAGTGTTGTTATCGAAACAACTTTTTTATAGGAAATGTTGTTATCGAACCACTTTACCATAGAAAATGTTATGGAACAACTTTTCTATCAAAAATGAAGTTATCGATCATCTTTTTAATGGGAAATGTTGGTGTCGAATAACTTTTCTTTAGAAAATGTTGTTATCGAACAACTTTTCCATTGAAACTGTTCCATAACTTTTCTTTAGAAAATACAATTGTGATTCAAGTCTTCTTACAAAACTTCATTAAATTGCTATAAAATCCACTTTATCGATATGTTTTCTCTAATTAATTAATGGGGAAGAAATTATCCAATCCATCTTCATCAACATCATAAATTTGGTGATCACCCATGTGATTGATTAGATCTTCGGCAAAATTTATTCATTTATGATTTGAAATCAATAATTAATGAAATATTAGATAACCCAAAAACAAAAAACGTTTTTTTTTTGCAATAAAAATTAACATTTTATTTTCGTCAAATCTTTGTTTTGATTGCGTCTGCCAATCTTTCTTTCAGATGCAAATAAATTTCTTAACTTCTGTTATGTTTTTTATTAATGTCATTATCAATGAATTCCTTTTTGGTCAATTTGGTGGGGTGGTGACACATTTTTTTTTCGTTCGCTTATTATGGAAATATCTACTGTGACGCCATAGTTAGCGGTACTTTGCTCTTTGGCAAGGTATTGACCCAATCTGGCTGGTGTCTTGGTTTTACATTTCTTTTGTATTTATTTTTTTTTTTTCAAAATAATAAATTATTGCGAAAATTATGAATTATGCATTGTTGTTTTAATTTATTTACATAATTTTTGTTTATAAATAAAGATTAATTTTGTATTTTAATTTTTCTTATTTTTTCAGTTCTATTAAGAGAAGTTTTGACGGCGTATTTTGGAATTTAAACGAATTTGTAAGTATAAATTACGTTTTAAGAATTTCGATAACATGGATAATGGGACCAGAATGACCCGGATAATGTTTTATCGTTATCCGGATGATCTGGATAATGTTTTTACATTATCCGAATGACCTGGATAATGTTTTTACATTATCTGGATGACCTGGATAATGGTCTCACCTTATCCGTATGACCTGGATAATATTTGCACATTATCCAGATGACCAGGATAACGTTTTCACATTATCCAGATGACCTGGATAATGTTTTCACATTATCCGGATGTCCTGGATTATGTTTTCACATTATCCATATGACCTGGATAATGTTTTTAAATTATCCAGATGACCTGGATAATGTTTTAGCGTTATCCGTATGACCTGGATAATGTTTACACATTATCCGGATGATCTTGATAATGTTTTCATATTATCCGGATATCCTGGATAATGTTTTCACATTATCCATGTGACCTGAATAATGTTTTGAAATTATCCAGATGACCTGGATAATGTTTTAGCGTTATCCATATGACCTGGATAATGTTTGCACATTATCCGGATGATCTAGATAATGTTTTCATATTATCCGGATGTCCTGGATAATGTTTTCACATTATCCATATGACCTGGATAATGTTTTTAAATTATCCAGATGACCTGGATAATGTTTTAGTGTTATCCGGGTGACCTTGATAATGGTTTCATATTATCCGGATAACCTGGATAATGTTTTCACATTATCCATATGACCTGGATAATGTTTTTAAATTATCCAGATGATCTGGATAATGTTTTTTTAATTATCCAGATGACCTGGATAATGTTTTTTAATTATCCAGATGACCTGGATAATGTTTTAGCGTTATCCGTATGACCTGGATTATGTTTGCACATTATCCGGATGATCTGGATAATGTTTTCATATTATCCGGATGTCCTGGATAATGTTTTCACATTATCCATATGACCTGGATAATGTTTTTAAATTATCCAGATGACCTGGATAATGTTTTAGCGTTATCCGTATGACCTGGATAATGTTTGCACATTATCCGGATGATCTAGATAATGTTTTCATATTATCCGGATGTCCTGGATAATGTTTTCACATTATCCATATGACCTGGATAATGTTTTTAAATTATCCAGATGACCTGGATAATGTTTTAGCGTTATCCGGGTGACCTTGATAATGGTTTCATATTATCCGGATAACCTGGATAATGTTTTCACATTATCCGGATGTCGTGGATAATGTTTTCACATTATCCATATGACCTGGATAATGTTTTTAAATTATCCAGATGATCAGGATAATGTTTTTAAATTATCCAGATGACCTGGATAATGTTTTAGCGTTATCCGTATGACCTGGATAATGTTTGCACCTTATCCGCATGACTTCGATAACGTTTTCATATTATACGGATGTCCTGGATAATGTTTTCACATTATCCGGATGTCCTGGATAATGTTTTCACATTATCCATATGACCTGGATAATGTTTTTAAATTATCCAGATGATCTGGATAATGTTTTTAAATTATCCAGATGACCTGGATAATGTTTTAGCGTTATCCGTATGACCTGGATTATGTTTGCACATTATCCGGATAATCTGGATAATGTTTTCATATTATCCGGATGTCCTAGATAATGTTTTCACATTATCCATATGACCTGGATAATGTTTTTAAATTATCCAGATGACCTGGATAATGTGTTAGCGTTATCCGGGTGACCTTGATAATGGTTTCATATTATCCGGATGACCTGGATAAATTATCCAGATGACCTGGATAATGTTTTAGCGTTTTCGTATGACCTGGATAATGTTTGCACCTTATCCGCATGACCTGGATAATGCTTGCACATTATCCGGATTATCTGGATAATGTTTTCATATTATCCGTATGTCCGGATGACCTGGATAATGTTTTTAAATTATCCAGATGACCTGGATAATGTTTTAGCGTTATCCGTATGACCTGGATAATGTTTGCACCTTATCCGCATGACCTCGATAACGTTTTCATATTATACGGATGTCCTGGATAATGTTTTAACATTATCTGGATGACCGGGGTAAAGTTTCCACATTATCCGCAAGACGTCGATAATGTTTTCACATTATCTGGATGACCGGGATAATATTTTCACATTATCCAGATGACTTGGATCACATTTTTACATTATCCGAATGTCGTGCTTCGGGTTTCTAGGACCTGGATACTATTTGTTCCTTATCCACTTTCAAATTTTCTATTTGGAAATGGTGTTTTTGAAAATGCGGATATTTTTTGCAAATAAATCATCCGTGACGTTTAATAGCTCTGATCATCATTAGACGTTTAGACACGCAGCATCGCAGCTCCTGCACACTCGTCTACCGCACAATGTGAAGACATGCAAATTTCTAGTTCATATGCACGAATGGACGGACAACTTATTTTGCTATATTGTTAAAATGAAATGTTAAATAATCGTTGTTGTTGTTGCTGTAGTTTACAATAATAACAACTCTGATTCGATTTCCTCATATCTTTTGAAAAAAAAACAACAAGTGGCGGTGGCGTCGTCTCACCGCATGAATTGTTGTCCGGCATTATTGTTATGATGATCGTCGTCATGATGTTGATGTAGTAATCCAGCTTGAGGAGGAGAGAGAAGAGAGGAAATCACAAAAAATACAACCAGGTTTTGATAAAAACGCAAATTACAGTTATAACAGTCATATCACAACCATAGAAAAAAACAAACCGTTCGAACGGCCGACCGACCCACCGACCAAACAACCCATCTATGTTGCCAAATGGGGGGCCGCAATCATTGCGAATTTTTATTTGTGGCGCTGTGGTTTCAGCATTTTTTTATAAAGAAATCAAATGCAAAAATCGAAATATAACAAATCGTACGAATAGCAAGAGACGTAAAAGCACACATTAAAAAATACGATAAAAATGTCACGTAATTTTTCTTATGATTATCTGGAGATTGGGAAAAAATGTTAGGTTAGAGAAGTGGGAAGAAGATGAATCATTATAGAAAATATTTGACATTGAATTAAGATATTTGAAATACCCATTCGAAGTCCAATTTAGGCTTTAGAAGTTCTAAAAAAAGTCTGTTCGCCAGCATTTTACCGGATGAGAGACGTTCTTTGTGGTCGAAGGACCAAAAGAATCTCAATAAAGCCAAATATCAAAATAACAACGAGAAACAATTAACAAATGTATTTGAAATACCTATTCGAAGTTCAAGTTATGATTTAAAAGCTCTAAAACAGTTCTGGCTGCCAGAATTTTAGCGAAAAAGAGAGAGACTTTATGATCGAAGGACCAAAAAAATCTCAATAAAGCCAAATATCAAAACCATCGGGAAACAATTAGCAAAGGTATTTGAAATGCCCATTGGGAAGTCCCACTTGGTTTTTAAAAGCTGTAAGAATGCTCGGGTTGCCAAGATTGTAGCAAATAAGCGACTTTCTTTGTACTCGAAGGACCAAATAAATCTCTTTCTTTTATTTTTTTTTCAGGAATTTGCAATGCGACACATATAATTAAATTCTTATCGTAATCTGCTACTACGTTGTAGCCCCATGGCAAAGGAGAATGTTTATTTATCGACTGTACTGTACTGTAGCTATTAATTATATATTATAACCTGACTTAATTTCTTAAATAAGCGGCAATAATGTAAGTGAAACAAGCGTTGGCCCCTAAACAATTTGTTAGTCTCAATGAACAATTAATTCCGCAGGTTCAAGATGACGAATTCTTTGCAAGGCTCTTCTAAAGTCATAGGTTTTAGGTGTTTCACTTCATTTGTGATTTTTGGTCCTTCGACTATGAAAAATGCCAGTTATTTGCAAATAACATCTAATCAAGTCCGGGAAGATTGAAAAAGAAAAACTATGGTTGCCAGAATTTTTGTAAAAGAGCGAAATTTTTTGTAATCGAAGGACCAAAAATTTCTCAGTAAAGCAAAATATCTAGTGTCGGACATATAGGGCTTCACAGCGAGACGTCATAGGATAAAGTAAAGATCTAAATGGTCTAATAATTCCTCATATTAGGCACATGAGAATTTAAGTTGACAATATAAGTCCTCATAGGAATTATATTGAGTATAGAAGCTCTCCTGAAGTCTTGTAGACCTTATTATAACTTGTATGAGGAACATGAAGTGAAGTGGGTTCTTGTATTGGAACCGTTCGACCTATAAAAGCCTTTTTGGCCTCTCAGTGTCTTTTTTGAGACACATAAGGTCTGGTATGGCATGTATGAGTGCTCTTAAGGACATGACTCATAATGTTTATCAGGCTTTGTGTATTCGTCATAGAGAAACTAAAAAGGTCATCAGGACGCTTAAATGTCTTGTATAAGGCCAAAGGGGCTCTTGTATGGACAAGATGATTGCTCATGAGGCTTTGTGCCGGGCATATCCTCAAGTCCTCAAAAAGTTAGTCGGTTGACTAAGACACATATGGGCTTGTGTGGACAATATGAGATCCTATAAAGCCTTTACTGTGGCATATAAGGTTCCAAAAGGTCATGCCGACTTTAAAGGCAAAGCAATTTTTAAAAAATATTTTTTGATAACCGTGGATTTAAAAAATAGTTCTCAATAACGGTGGATTTAAAAAAATATTTTTCAATAATCGTGGATTAAAAAAAAAAAAACATTTTATGGTTATCGTGGATTTAAAAAAAAAAATATTTTACAATTATCGTGGATTCTTTAAAAATACTTTTTAATAATCGTAAATTTTTTAAAAAATATTTCTTAATAATCGTGGATTTTTTTAAAAAATATTTCTAATAATCTTGGATTTAAAAAGAAAAAGTATTTTTCAATAATCGTGAATTTTTAAAAAATAATTTTCTACAATCGCGGATTTTTTAAAAAATATTTCTAATAATCGTGGATTTAAAAGAAAATATTTTTCAATAATCGTGAATTTTTAAAAAATTATTTTCAACAATCGCGGATTTTTTAAAAAGTATTTTTCATTTATCGTCGATTTTTTAAAAAATATTTCTAATAATCCTGGATTTAAAAAAAAAATATTTTTATATTTTTTAAAAAATAATTTTCAACAATCGTGGGTATTTTAAAACACATTTTTAAATAATCGTGGATTTTTTAAAAATATTTTTAAATAATCTTGGATTTTTTTTCAACTCACAGAATTCGAAGAATTCTTAGTTGATACGTGCTGACATGTTGCAAAATATTTTGATTTTGGTGTTTCTTTGGAAAAGCCGAAAAGTGAGTGTGATTCTCATTCATATGAGAATACTAGACACTTAAAGAGTTCGGTTTTTCGCTAAAAAGGCATCATTTCAAAAACTGAGAAGCCAATTGATAATTCCCTTCGCCGGGATGAAATCATGATATTGGTAGCGATCAGAAAAATTTTGCAACACTGTCAGTTCGTTTTGAAAAACATTACTCTCTGTAATAGAGGGTAATAAATGAAGTTGAGCCAATGGGGGAATACTCCACTCAAACAATCGACAATGAGATTGAACTTCAACAATAAACAAAACAAACAAAAAATATATTTAAATAATCGTGAATTTTTTTTAAAATATTTTTAAATAATCTTGGATTTTTTAAAAAATATTTTTAAATAATCGAGGATTTTTTAAAAATATTTTTAAATAATCTTGGATTTTTTAAAAAATATTTTTAAATAATCGTGGATTTTTTTAAAATATTTTTAAATATTAAAAATAATTTTTTTAAAAAATTTTAAATAATCGTGGATTTTTTAACGTGAAAACGTGGATTTTTTAAAAAATATTTTTCAATAAGCGTGGATTTTTTAAAAAATATTTTTCAATAATCGTGGATTTTTAAAAAATAATTTTCAACAATCGTGGATTTTTTAAAAAAGTATTTTTCATTAATCGTGGATCTTTTAAAAAAATATTTTTAAATAATCGTGGATTTTTTAAAAAATATTTTTCAACAATCCTGGATTTTTAAAAAACATTTTTAAATAATCGTGGATTTAAAAAAAAAAATATTTCTCAACAATCCTGGATTTTTTAAAAAATATTTTTAAATAATCGTGGATTAAAAAAAAAAACATTTTTCAACAATCCTGGATTTTTTAAAAAATATTTTTCAATAATCGTGGATTTTAAAAAAAATATTTCTCAACAATCCTGGATTTTTTTTTAAAAAGTATTTTCATTTATCGTGGATTTTAAATAATCGCGGATTTTTTAAAAAATATTTTTAAATTATCGCGGATTTTTTGAAAAATATGTTTAAATAATCTTTGATTTTTTTTAAATATTTAAATATTTGATTTTTTTTTTTTAAATCCACGATTAATTGGATTACTTAAAAAACATTTCTCAATAATCGTGGATTTTTTTTTTTAAATATTTTTAAATGATAGTGGATTTTTTAAAAATATTTTTAAATGATAGTGGATTTTTTAAAAATATTTTTAAATAATCGTAGATTTTTTTTTTCTTTTGTTTTAGTATTGTTCGGCTACAGGCTTTTTTATAAATAAAAGACTTGGTGTTCTATGTTTTCAAGTTTTCTTTATTTCCAATATTTCGATTGGAGTCTCCAATCATCTTCAGGGAACTACAATAATTGCACATTACAAAAGGTTTGCTTAAGAGGAATAAAAATAAAAACTTACTTAAAGGAAGTAGATTTTTTAAAAATATTTTTCAATGATCGTGAATTTTTTAAAATATATTTTTAAATAATCGTGGATTTTTTAAAAATAATTCTAAAAAATCTTGGATTTTTAAAATATATTTTTAAATAATCGTGGATTTTTTTAAAAACCACTTCTCAATAATCCCGAATTTGTTAAAAAAATATTTTCAAATAATCGTGGATTTAAAAAAAAAATATTTCTCAACAATCCTGGATTTTTATAAAATATTTGGATATGTGGATTTTTTTTTAAATTATTTTTTAATAATTTAAAAAAAAATAATTTTCAATAATGATTGGATTCTTTAAAAATATTTTTCAATAATGATTGAATTTTTTAAAAAATATTTTTTAATAATCATGGATCTTTTAACAAATATTTTTCATAATCTTGGATTTAAAACAAAAATATTTTTCAATAATTGTTGATTTTTTAAACATATTTTTCAACAATCGTAGATTTTTTAAGTATTTTTCATTTATCGTCGATTTTTTAAAAAATATTTTTCAATAATCGTGGATTTTAAAAAAAAATTTAACAATCGTTAATTTTTTAAAAAATATATTTAAAAAACTTGGATTAAAAAAAAAAACATTTTTAAAATATTCGTGGATTTTTTTAAAAATAATTTTAAATAATAGTGGATTTTTTTAAAAAAAATATTTTGAAATAATCGTGGATTTTTTTAAAAAATAATTTCAAATAATAGTGGCATTTTTAAAAAATATTTTGAAATAATCGTGGATTTTTTAATAAATATTTTTAAATAATCGCGGATTTTTTAAAAAAATATTTTTAAATAATCGCGGATTTTTTAAAAAAATATTTTTAAATAATCTCGGTTTTTTTAAAAAAATATTTTTAATAAGCTTGGATTTAAAACAATCAAATAAAACAACAAATAAAAATAAAAATCAGCTTAAGCCAGGCTGGGGTTCGAACCCACGTCCTTGAAAAACACATGGAAAAAAGTGTTGTCACGGCGTGTTAGTGTTCAGAACCAAACTCATAACTTTCAAAGGCGACGCTAAGCGTTTGTCATGAAAGCCATACAAAGATTTGAACAAAAAATTCAACTTTGTAAAAAAACAACTTGCATTTGAAAGAGGAAATAAGTTAGAGGATAGCGAAGCCGCCCCACAGTCGATGTGTCTGAGGAGCCTTCCAAAGGCGAAACATCCATGTCACACAGTGGTGATTGTGTGGGTTCGTATCGTCGGCTTTCCTTTTTCAAAAAGCATCTTGGTCAGTAAGATCGTCTCTAACGAGAAATTAATTTAAAAAAAAAATTTTCAATAATAATTTTTTAAAAAATAAAAAAACTTGGATTAAAAAAAACATTTTTAAAGAATTTTTTAAAATAATTTTTTAAAAATAATTTTAAATAATCGTGGATTTTTTTAAAAGATATTTTTCAACAGTCGTGGAGTTTTAAATAATCGTGGATTTTTAAATAATATTTTTCAATAATCGCGGATTTTATAATTTTTTTCAATAATCGTGGATTTTATAATTTTTTTTTCAATAATCGTGGATTTTATAATTTATTTTTCAATAATCGTGGATTTTATAATTTTTTTTTTCAATAATCGTGGATTTTATAATTTTTTTTTTCAATAATCGTGGATTTTATAATTTTTTTTTTTTTCAAAAATCGTAGATTGAAAATATTTTTCAAAAGTCGTGGATACTGGATTTAAAAAAAAATTTCTCAACAATCCTGGATTTTTTAAAAAAATATTTTTTAATGATCGTGGATTTTTTTTTTTAAATAATTTTAAATAATCGTGGATGTTTTTACAAATATTTTTCAATAGTCGTGGATTTAAAAAAAAAAGTTCAATAATCGTGGATTTTTAAAAAATATTTTTCTAAAATCGTGGATTTTAATTTTTTTTTTTCAAAAAATCTTGGATTTTAATTTATTTTCTAAAATCGTGGATTTTATTTTTTGTCAAAAATCGTGGATTTAAAAAAAATGTTTTTCCAAAATCGTGGATTAAAAAAATGTTTTTCCAAAATCGTGAATTTAAAAAAAATGTTTTTCAAAACTCGAGGATTTAAAAATATGTTTTTCAAAAATCGTGGATTAAAAAAAAAATGTTTTTCAATAATCGTGGATTTTTTTATTAAAAAGCCTTCTATTTTTAATACAGGCTATTGTATAATGCCTTCTATGACCGGCAGAAAGACTTTATGGACCCCCACTCTATGAGAGAAGTCTCCCTTGTCCCGTCTGGGATGTTTGTGGAACAATTATTACTCTATTCATATATGATGTAATGACAACTTATTATCCTCAGGATTACTGACTCGTAAGTACTTACGAACGCTAATAGTTGCAGAAAAAACCATTACTTGGTAAAGCATTTGTTTGCAGAGATGCTATAATCTTCTTCAGATATATCAGACTTTTCATTTGTTGATATAGATTCACTTTTCGAACATTTTATCGTTGCCTTCTATTCACATTTGCAGTTTTATTTCTTCACAATAATTGCTTCAATTTGATGGAGTGTTTGTTCCCTTCATATACATGTATGTATGTACATACTCATCAAAAGACGTTTCGACAATCTGTCTGTCCGTCCGTCTTGGCAAACCAACAGCCTGTTGTTGGCTGCTGGCTGTCAGGTAATTAACCCATTAATGGAATTTACATCAAAAGATAACTTTGGCGCATATTGCAATTTTCTGTTTTACAAGTTACCACTTTTATTTGCCAGCCATGGCTCTCCTCTTCTTTCATTCCGCACACACCTAGCGCTTACTTCTATCAGCTCTCCTCTAGCTGGCTGGAACATTAATCAGTTAAATGAAGAAAATGAAAAACCTAGCGCTAACCACAACAAAAAATAAACGTTTACAACAGCTTTAAAGTAAAAAAAAAACAAACGTTATGTTAATCTTTCGATAGATTTATGCAAAGCTACGCCATTCACAGGTTGGTTGGTCGGACGGTAGGTTGGTTGGTTAGTTCATTCGCTTCATAGCTTCAAAAGTGGAACATGTGAATTTTTGTGAATTTTAAGTTTTCTGGGAACTTAGGCATTTGAGGGGGGAGAGGAGGCAATAGAGGCAAGTGAATACGTTATGAAATTTAATTGGATTTAAATGTTTGATGATAAGATCCGCTTAATGCCTTTTTTAGGTGGAATAAGAGAAATGTTATGGAATAGCTTGTATGTACATGCCTTCAATTCAAAGGGTTCAGATTTCCCCTTGGCTCATTGAAGACCCTATAAAATTCTATGGACCTCATAAGGGGCATTATTAAGGCTTCCAGGCTCTTGAAGACTTCTAAGGTCCATTAACGAATTTCAAGGTGTTCTAAGAACTTCTAAAAAAATTATAAAGAATTCTATGCCTTATAAAGAAATCTTTTGAGGGCTTCTATGGCGCACACAAGTGTACTACACTTTCTATGAACCTCCTAAGCTTTCGTATAGGGTTCAGATTTCCATTTTGGTCCTTCGAGCAGCTATTGAATGCCTTCATAATTTCTATTTTGAATTTTTTCTTTACATTTTCAAAACCAATAAAGTATTTTCAGAACAGAACATTTGTTATATAATTGAAATCTCATTGTAAACATCAAATCTACGCCGTCATTGTCTCAATATCCGCTCAGACTTTAATCAGCCGTTTTATTTGCAAACCAAAAAAAAATCCTTCACATGATTATAATGAATGATATAATAACTGTTCGTATTACAAATCATCTATTAAAATAAGCAAAACATTGACTTTACCAACCATCCACCCACCCACGCTCACATGTGCCACAAAAGTCGACGACGACGAACACATTGTTATTTTGTTCCCTAGCTTATTACCATTATAACAACAACGGCGATGATGCCGCCGCCGCCGATGGCAAAGATAATGATGGTTATTCAAATGCTGATTACGACAAATGTTTCTGTTCGTAATGATTTGTATTGTATGCGGCGGGTGTTGTTGCTGTTTTGTAATATTCTGTTTTTTGTGAATTGTTATTTTTTTATTGGCATGCCTCCTCCAATTTTCTTTCAATAATAACGCTAGAGCTTAGACAGAGTAGGTGGTTGGTTAAGAAACTTTACATACGTTGAATATACAGACAATAGAATATTGTAACAATTGGAGGAATGTTCCCAAAATTCACAGATTCCGTTAGGCTTTTTAAAACGTCTGGAATTAGACTGAGAAAACCTGTCTTTTAGGTTCCAATAACATTTTGGAATGAGGCAAGAAAGACCTAACATTACCTAGTGTGCATCACTTAAAGTCGAAGGACCATTAATTTTGACCTTAAATGATCACAAGAAGCTTTAAGATAAAAAATTAATGGTCCTTCGACTTTAAGTGATCCACACTAGATAATGTTAGGTCTGTGGCTACTCGTAATTAATAATATTTTGACGGAACTGGATAATCAAGGTATCGAAGATGTTGCCTATGCGGACGACGTAGTGTCATTGATCTCCGGTAAGTTCCCGTTCACCATTTCGGAGCTTATGCAAGGAAACTGATGTGGACCTTATGACCACCTAAAGACCTTTTATGGGCCACAGAAGACCTTACAGGTTCTTTAGAACGTCTTACTGGCCTTATAATAACAATGCTGACAAGTGATCTAATAAGGGCTCTTGTAGCTTTCCTATTGCCTTCAATGGTCCATAGGCTCTGTACAAGGGTTGATATCGGTCAGGTCTTCTCCCAAGCTATTATCAAATATTTAAGAGGTCTCGAAGCCTTCACAAGATGTCTTGAGAATCTTGTATAGGTCGTAGTAGTCTATAAAACTTCTGGCATCAGCCTGAGAAAACCTCATACCTTCTTATATTAGTCATAGAAGATTTAATCAGTCTTTTAGGCTCCAATGAAATTTTGGAATGAGACAAAGAAGACCTAGGGTTTGGCAAGGTTAGGTTTGGGGATGTGCAGTCACTAACTGTGATTGCGTCACTCGGATACCTTCCGGTCCATTGTGATCATCAAAGGAAAATAAATGGAAAGTGCTGTAAAGGGAAAACTACAATAAAAAGAGGGAAATAAAGAAAATATAGAGTAATAAGTAAAAATTTAGAAAAAGGTGATTTATCAGGAATAAAAAAGTTTGGGTGGTGATGGTTGGAAGAAATTTGGATAAACTGTTCACGTGTTCAGGTTGCGCTGTCCCAGCCACTTCAGATTTCTGATGATGTCGTAGATTAAAGCAGGTTCCATAGTTGAGTAGAAGGTTAGACATGGTGGAAAGTTGACACTCACTAGTCTATGCCGTCTGCAATCCAAAACTGGACATCGACACAGGAGGTGCTCGATCGTCTCAGTCTCCTCCTCGTCCTCACAGAGTCTGCAGTAGTCAATAACATCATCGTCCCATTTGATGGTAAAGGCCTTGATATAGCTCCTTCTTCTTCTTTTCCGTTTAACTCCTTGAGGAGCATAGGGCCTCAAGAGGTTTCTGAAACACTGTCTGAACATGAAGTGCTCCCTGCCAGTTGCAGTTGCGGGAGGATTTGGCAAGTGCCTGTGCCCTCCTGGGAGATTAAAATTTCTTTTCGTTATTTCTTTCATGTTTTTGGTGACAACATTTGTCAGGATTTCTTCTTTGCTTGTGAGCACAAGGAAGAGCTTAGAGAGCCTGGCACTCAACATCGTCTAAGCACGAGCGTAAACTTCTTGGAAGCCTGTGGGCACCACCGGACTGCATTGTCCGCCATAAAAACGCAGATATCTGTAGACCCTATTCCTCAAGTACTTTGAGTTGGCTCTAACAGATATGTTGGTAGTGTTGCAGGTATTTCTTCCATGCATCGGTTTGGGTTATACCGCCCATGATCAGTCGCCAGAGCCTCGTTTGCGTGAACAGAGGACACCAAGTCTCAAGTGGACAGTGGGTGAGGTTGACGTTTGAAGAGAATTGGCTATGTGAACAAATATATTATTCGTGTTTCGCATCACTCTTCCGATAGTCCTCCCCTTGATATAGCAGTGTCCAGTAATAACTCCCTTCATTACTCTAACTTCAGCTTTACTCAGGTTCAACAGTGAGTATGTTCTTTTGGCTGACAGAGTTGGTCAGATAGATCTTGACACATTGCACCTAGGTTCGTTATGCCATTATTCACTGGCTCTTTCGTCCCAGAACGTCTCAATATTTCGGAAATGGTGACAAATGGGTGGTTTGGTTGAGTCAGCAATTGTTAGATCCGTAGACTTCGATCCACGTCTAGATAATTCGTCTGCTTTTTCATTTCCCATAAGATCGCAGTGTCCTGGTGCTCAGCATAGTCGACAGCTGTTCGATAGCGTTTCCAAAGCTGTTCAACACTTAAGGACGACCTCAGACTTGATGATACAGGATTTGATAGCTTTAAAAGCCGCTTGACTATCCACAAAGAAGACAACGACATCTATATCGTCAAATCTCAGGACTGGTGATATATATAGTCGCTTAGTTTTCCACGTTGGTTCACATTAATACCTGAACCTCATAAAGGCATTTTTAGGTACTCCTAGGCTCTTAAAAACCATGGAAGAACTTGAAGGTCTTCTAAGAACTTCTAAACAACTTATGAGAACTTCTGTTCCTCACAAAATATGTTTTAAGGTCTCATATGGATCACAGAAGTCTCATAAACTTACTGTGAAGCTCATAAAAGCTATATTAGTCCTTCCAATACTCTGACGATGTCTTCTATGTTCAATACCAGACAATTTAATGACCACCGCAGAGTCTTATGAGGTTGTCTGTAACTTAAGTAAGTCAAAGTCAGACCTACCATACCATAGAAGATCCTCTGTGCATGATACATGATCTTCTGGACCTTCTATAGAGACTTATGAGAGCTCACAGTCCACAGAAGATCCCTTAAGTTTTTATAGACCTCATAAAGGGCATTTTTATTGCTTTCTCAACACTTGAAGATTTCTATGGACCATTTAAGAGCTTATAAAGACTTCTAAGATTTTCTAAACCACTTTGAAAGTTCATATGGCTCACAAAAGTCTCCTAAACTTTCTATGTACCTCCTAAAGGCGTTCTCAGGTCTTCCAAAACTCCTGCAGAGACTCTTGAAAACTTATATGGCCTATGGAAAAAGTATTGAGATCTTTTACTACCCACAAGGCCTTGTAAGGTCTTCTCTGCCTCATTCCAGACATTTTGTGGCCTATAAAATCTTATAAAATATTCTATGGCTAATACAAGAACGTATGAGGTCTTTTCTTATCGCTACCAGAAGTTCTGAGGACTTATGAGGTCATCTATTACTTAAGCAATTCAAAATCACAGCTACAGTACCTTACCGGACCCTCTGTGCTTCATACATGACCTTATGAGATAATCTAGGCTTTCTATAGAGGCGCTAGGAGACCCTTTGAGGACTCATATGGCTCTTAGAATACTCCATAAGTCTCAATGGACCTGGCAAAGGACATTATTAGAGCTTCCGAGACTTTTAAAGGATTCTATGGCTCACAAAGGAACATATAAGGTCTTGTAAAAACTTACAGGGACTTCTATGCCCAATAAAATATTTTTTAAGGTTTCATATGGCGCACAGCAGTATCCTAAACTTTCAATAATCTCATAAAGGCATTATGGGACTCATGAAAACTTATATTGGCTATGGAAAAATTTATATTATGTTCTACGTCACAAACAAGGCCTATTAAGTTCTTTTACCACCCCACAAGGCCTTGTAAGGTCTTATCTGCCAACTGTCAGACACTTTGGAGCCTACATAATACAAGACTCGTTGAAGACATATATACAGAATACCCCATTTGTTTCTAAGGACTTGGTAAATGTCATTATTGCGGCCTCCACACGCTCTTGAAAACTTGTATGACCCATGGAAGAACTTATAAGCTCATCTAAGGACCTCTACGCCCAATAAAATATCTATTGATGGCTCATATGGCGCAGATAAGTCTCCTAAACAACAAATGTCAAAGACGGCATGTCAGCCAATCAGAGGACGGCAAACATGTTGCATATTTTTGCTCGCCCAAATATGTCGTGTAAAAAGTTTCTAAGGAGAAAGCTATTCAGCGTCATTTTTGTTTAAAGAGAAGTGAACATATTGCAACTTTTTTGGTGCACTGGAACGCATTTTGGGGAAAAATGTGCAAAATGTGTTAAATGTGTAAACATTTTTTAGTTCTGGAACGAAGCTGTAACGAGAACTACCCTAATCTGCTACGATTACCTCCCTTACTATACCCCTGCCTCTCTTTAATATAGAGTAATTTCACAACCATTTGCATTAGTGGCAAGCAATTGCTTAACAAATAATCGCCATACGATAAAATCCCGTCATCCTGACCCACATAACCTCCCAAGTAGTTCCGATTGCATAAATTATATATTACATTTGTTGGCTAATTAACCTAACATTGCTTGTGGTTGTTATGACCCGCTATAAAATGAAAATTACCCGCCTGCTGATGCTGTTGAAACTTTTGCGCAGCACAGTGTAAAAAAGGGGGCTTTCTTCCGATCTAATGGCCAGACCAAGCCGTAGGTAGCTACAAATTTAGTTGATTGTTGAGATATTAAATGAGTTAAGTGTTTGTTTTTATTTGGTTGTTGTTGTTGTTGTTGCTGTTGTTTTTTGTGGTTACTGGCATTTTTCGTTCTCATTGTTGTTGTTTTCTTTTTATTAATAATTTTTAATTTAGAAAAAAAACAACAACATAGTATCTCAATTTGCTATGTTATTGTTTAAGGTCAAGTTGATGGAACCGCGTAATCGGCGGAGGTATGTACGTACCTACGTACGTATGAACCTAGAAATAATAGATGACATAAAATACTTGTGCGGTTATTTTGTTGCTCGAGTAGTTTTCCTAGTAACAGTTCGAGAGGTTGAGAAAAAGCCGGAAAATAAAGTAAATTAATATTTGTGTGTAAATAGTTATTTATGAACACATTTCTACGCCTAACTAAATGTTTTAACGGTTTTCTTATGACGTCGAAGGACCAAAAATTGCTTTATGAATGAAGGGGTTTCAATGGAGGGAAATCCAGCTTAGCAATGTCCCATATAAGATCATATGAGATCTATGGACCTTCATGTGGTACACCGAAGTCCACTAAACGCACTATGAACCTCATAAAGGCATTATGAAACCCATGGAGAACGTTATAATGTCTTCTAAGTCACAAAGAAGGCCTATTTTATGTCCAGCACAATGCCTTGTACCGTCTCAGTTGCATCCTGCAACTCATATGGCGCTCAGAAGTCTCCTAAACACACCACAAATCTCCTAA
Organism: Musca autumnalis; assembly: GCF_047663935.1. NCBI lineage: Eukaryota > Metazoa > Arthropoda > Insecta > Diptera > Muscidae > Musca > Musca autumnalis. The sequence goes on from NW_027411644.1 coordinate 63,606,356, forward strand.
AGGCATTATGAAACTTTTGAACATATATACGATCTATGGGAAAATTTATATAAGTTCTAAGTCGCAAACAAGGTCTATTGCCGTACATTTTAGAACTTAAAGGATCTTCCACATATTGTATAGTTATTGTATAGTGTAGACAATAATAAATAAAATTCACAGCAAAGCCCCGCTGCCCCGGCTGAGGTTTGAACCTGGGTCCTCTCCAACAAACAGACAATGTTGTCGAGGTCTTAGCGTTCTAAGCCATTGCCAATCTATCAATACAACAAACTTGTCGACATGATATCAACAAAACTTCCGAAACTGAAGGCATTAAAATTCATGAAGGAAACCCCCTTCGATTGTACATGCGTATGTATTGAGAAAATGATTCCTAGACAAGACACTAGGGTGACTTGATAAAGAAAAAGACTTCAAAAAAATACTTCATATCTACAAATTTGTAAAAATGGTTGTATAAATAGAAGTTATCAAAATTAGCCTTTGTCTTCTAGCCATTAACACTTAAGTACGCCTGATGAGCTGGCTAATAAAACCACCAGCGAAACGATCGTAGCGTAATGGTTGAGTGTGTGGTATTTCGCTAGAATTAATTTTTAAATACAAAACTCCTTAGGCCATGTTAGCTCGATTAATTCAATTAATTAATTAAAAAACTTTCCGTCCTAAAAAAGACAATAATAAATAGTGTAGAGTTGAGCAATCTAGTTCCCGGAGCGGATCGATCTTTCTAGTTCCTTTTCCCAAAAGGAACTAGTTCCTTAATATAGTTCCATAGTTCCAAATAGTTCCGAGGCCGATATAATTAAACGAATCTTTCTCTTTCATCGTTCCTTTCATTCCAAATAGTTCCGAGACCGAAATGGTTCAACGAATTTTTCTCTTTCATCGTTTTTTCCGTTTCAAATAGTTCCGAGATCGAAATAGTTCAACGAATCATTCTCTTTCGTCGCTCTTTTCATGTTTTCATGGTTCGGTGGATAAATTGACATAAAAATAAATTGCAGCGAACAAACAGCAACAACGTTAGGTCGAAGTAGGCGGTAAATTGAAGGAACCAGAAAAACGAAAGGAACTATATGAACTAAAGGAAATATATAAACGCAAGAGCTGGATATAGTTCCAATAGTTCCTGGTCCGGAATAGTTCCTTGGAACTAGTTCGTTCTGGAACTACACAACTCTAATGGATCGATCTTTCTAGTTCCTCTTTCGCTCTTTTTGTTTCCTTCGTTCCAAATAGTTCCGAGACCGAAATGTTTTGGTGGATGAATTGACATAAAAATAAATTGCAGCGAACAATCAGCAACAACGTAACATCGAAGTAGGCGTTAAATTGAATGAAGCGTTAAATTGAATGAAAACGAAAAGAACTATAGGAACTATATAAACGCAAGAGCTGGATATAGTTCCAATAGTTCCTTGTCCGGAATAGTTCCTTGGAACTAGTTTCTTCCGGAACTACACAACTCTACAGTAGTGTATGAGGTAGAGCTGGCAAACCATCGATATTCCCAACATTAGATATTTTCGATATAATGTTTTAAAATATCGATTGCTATCGATATTATCGTTAAGTTGTCATCGCCATTAATTTGGAGATGAAATTGGCGGAAATGTCAATGATTTTCTTGAAATTATGCAAATGTAGTTCACAGAAATGTAAAGGAGAATAAACAACAGCTTTTATTTTATAAAAAATGTAAAAACAATACATTTTATTTTTCCGAAAAATGTGTATGTGTGACTACGGACTTACTTTCTTACACACACATAACCGAAAAGTAGCGAAATTTCTATTTATTTCAATGGATTTCAGGTTAGGGGTTTTTATTCCGATAATATCGATAGGCAAAACTATCTATCGATATTGAATGTTTAAATAACAATCGATATTATCGATAGTGCCATCGATTTTTTGCCAGCTCTAGTATGAGGTCTTCTTTGATCAATTATAAGGGTATTGTTAGGGCTTCCGTTATTCTTGAAGACTTCTATGGCCAATGTAAGAACATACAAAGTTTTCTAAGCCACTTGTTTTGGTGAACAAGCAATAACAATGTCCCGTAAATGATCATATGATATCTATGGCCAAGGAAAAGCCGTACAAGGTCTTCTAAGAACTTCCAAGGGACTTATGAGGACTTCTACGCCCAATAAAATATCCTTCGAGGGCGCAGATGTGTTATAAACTCTCTATGAACCTCATAAAAGTATAGTGAAACTCTGGAAAGTTTCTTTGACACATGAAAAGACTTATAAACAGAGCTTATTGAGGTATTTTATGTAGGATCAGGTTGCGTAACTACTCTTATTGCCTGCATTACTAATTTCACTAATTCCTTTAATGTAAACGCAGACGGATTGCATAAACGCCGACAAAACATTACAACACACGACTTGACGCCGACGAAACTGACTTACACAGTCAGGGTTAGAACTAGAGATCGCACACAGAAGGAGTTTGCAATTAGAAGAGAAAAGAAGTTGAGTTGTGCATAGAAGTAAAACGCATAAGCTAGAGAGAACTCTTGTGAAATTAGAAGTTTTGTTGAAAACGCAAAGTGTTGTGAAATTAGATGTTACCTGTAAAACCCCATTTGATAATTATATGCTTTAATTTAATATTAAGGAACTATTTTTAATATTATTAATAACAACTGAATTAAACTGGAAATCATTCAATAAAGTGTTTTTTAATTCGGACACAAGAGGTAATCAAACCTATATTTATGACCGACACAAGGCCTTGTAATGTCATATCAGATTCATAGAAGGCATAATAGAGCCTAGATGACCTCATAAGGTATTGTAATGCTAATGCAAGAGTTTAGGTGGGAGGTATTATCTGATCTATATCAGACTTTTTCGACCGCACAGAACTCATAGAAACCAATATCAGGGCTACAAGACCTTACGAGACCCTTTGTGCATCATACATGACATTAGGATGTCTTGTATGCATTCTATGGGGACTTGTAAGACTTCTATGCTCCATACAAGACCATTAAGGGCTCATATGGCCCTTAAGATACCTTATAAGTTTCTATAGACCTCATAATGGACATTTTTGAGGCTTCAGAGGTTCCTCAAGACGTCTATGTCACACGGAAGAAGCTATAAAGACTTCTAGGAACTTCTGTACCCAATAAATTATTTTTTAAGCTCTCATATGGCGCACAGAAGACACCTAAAATGTCTATGAATATCATAAAGCCAGTATGAACCTTACTGAAATCCTCTGCGAGTCGCACAAGGCATTGCAAGGTCTTACCTGCCGCATACAACCCGTTGTGGAGCGTATTAGACTTTACAAAGTTGTCTATGGCTAATACAAGAGCGTACACAGAAAAAAATAATTACTGCATTTCAGGAATAGTGTTCATAAAGTCTTGCCAAGGTTCAAATTTCTGCATTTCATGAACGCCTTTCATAAAGCAAAAAAATACTGAGTTTTTCTGAGAGATTGAAAAAAAAAAACATTTTTGGGGAGCTGTTGTTTTTATTATTATTGACTAACAACCACCACACCAAACCAGATACAAATTTTGCTGCTTTTTATGAATTAATACTTTTATTTTGTATTATTGTAATTTACCGTTTCTTCTAAAAGATTTTCACTGTAGTTATCGTATTGTGAACATAGCAGAACAATACGAACCATATGTACATACATACATGATGAGTCTTTCAGCACTAGGTTGAGATATTAGATGTTGCCTTTATATTAAAGAAATTATAAATTTGCAGTTGCGAACTATACAGCCAAACACATTGTTTTTTCGGCACCAAACGCACTGTAGTTGTTTGGTTTGTCAGTTAACTAACAACAAAATTGTTACGACCTAACAAGCAAGAGAGGAAATATGAGAGCAAATAGTGGAATATAGGGAAAAATAGGAAAGTGATTCTGCATCTCATGAAAATCTTACATATTTTTGAAAAAAAAAAAATAGTGGCTTTCGGATGGAAATAAGAAACTGCACATGCATCTTATGTGAGGTACCTGTACAGTATGAAAAAACTACATCACGAACGAAAATATGTAAAAATTCTTAAAATATTTTTTTCTGTGTATGAGGCATTCACTGATCGAAACCAAACGTTGTGAGGACTAATGAGGTCGTATGTAACTAACTTAAAGCAAAATCAGAGCTACAATACCTAATAAAACCTGTCTGGGCTGCATTTACCACCTTATGAGATATTATGGGCCTTCCATAAAGAATTATGAAACCTTATATGCTAGCTAGAAGACCTTTTGAGGACTCATATGGCCCATAGAAGGCTTTGTGGACCTCACACAGGACAAGGGCCAGAAGGGAAGAACTTATAAGGTCATCTAAGAAAGTTTAGGGATTTTATATCGATTAAAATTTCTTTTGAGGGTTCATATGGCGTACAGAAGTCTTCTAAACTTTCTATGAACATCATAAAAGCATTATGAAACTCTGGAACCCATGGAAAAACTTATGATGTGTTCTTTGTATGACTCGCACAAGAACTTATAAGGCCCTATCTGCCTCATGCCGGACATTTTGGGGCCTAGGTGACCTTACAAAGTCTTCTAAGTGTAATACAAATTTTTCTCTTATCGATATCAGACTTCTTCGACATCCACAGAATCTTATGAGATTTTTTGCAACTCGTGCAAGCCTATGTTAGGACTACAGGACCTTACGACACCCGATGTGCATCATACATGGCATTATAGGGTCTTATAATGTGTTCTAAATCACAAATAATGTTTTTTATGACCCGCACAAGAATTTATAAAGCCTTATTTGCCTCATGCTGGACATTTTGGAACTTAAAAGACCTTACAAAGTCTTCTATGAGTAATACAACAGTGTATAAGGTCTTTAGCGCTTCTATGGCTCTGCAAGACTCCTATGGCCCATGTAAGAACTTACAAAGTCTTCTAAGAACTTCTAAATAAGTTATGAGAACTTCTACGTCCAATAAAATATATTTAAAGGGCACAGAAGTCTCCTAAACATAGTATAGAGCAGTATTAAACTCTTGAAAGCTTATGTGGCCCTTGGAAAAACTTGTAAAGTGTTCAGAGTCGTAAACAATGCCCATTGAGGTCTTATACGATCCGCACAATTAGATGTGATATTATTTGGATCATGCAAGTCACTTTGGAGCCTGAAATACCTTGGAAATCTTCTGTAGATGTATCCCGTGGCTCATGAGTAAGAACTTACAAGGCCTTCAAAGTAGGAATTTCTGATGAACGAGCCATAATAAAGTCCTGTACAAGATCATATGAGATTTATGGCCCATGAATACCATACAAGGTCTTCTAAGTAGCATATAAGGATTTCTATGGCCAATAAAATATCTTTTGAAGGTTCATTGGACGCATAGGAGTCCTCTAAGCGTACTATGAACCTCATGAAGGCATTATGAAACTCTTGACGACTTCCATGGTCCATGGAAATACTTATAATATTTCCTATGTCAAAACAAGGCCTTGTTGAATCAATCATAATAACTAAACACCCATAAAAAACGAATGGCAACATCATTGTTGTCATACCGTGAAAATACAATAAAGTAAAAATGGCGGTCTGTCAGACATAAAAATAATTGTGGTGTTTTTATTTTATTAATATTAACAAATTATATTTGCCAATATTAAACATGGTCCTTCGTAGCCAACGACGATTCGGCGAAAAAGTTTGATCGGTTTTCAAAACAAATATCAGGTGTAAAGATAAAAAGTCGTGAATATAGGATCTACATGCATTGCCGGCATAGAAACATCTCGCCCTTGGGATTTTGCTTTACGAGCCTATGACCGCAGGAAATAATTTACAGATTCGTCAATATACTTCATGAGTGGATTGGAGTCATAATAATATCTCGTCCTTGGGATTTCTTTACGAGTTTATGGTACCAGTTCATAATGAAAAACCAAAGAAAAATTGTTAAAACCGCATCAACAACACCAACATGAAAAAACAACAACATACACAGTCTTACATAAGTATACGTACGCCCCATAAATCTCGGGTTTTAGAAAAAGTAATGATATTTATGAAATTCCAAGTACACAGGTTTATTTCGTCTCACTAATAAACAATATTTAATACAACAAAAGTATATTCCATAATATAAATAACGGTAAATTTTACAAAAACCAAAAAATGATACTTACATAAGTATACATACGCCCCAAGGAAATGTGAGTATTATCGTACAATTTATGGAATTAACAGCAAAATTTATACATTTTATTGTTTTGGCGAATGTGTCTGGGTGTCCGAGATATATTTTAGAGAAAAAAAAAATAATTTTTGGGTGTTAAATGCCGTTATTTAATGCCAAACTTCTTGTATAACTCGTTAAAGCGGACCCTTGCCGATTTCTTTCCGTTTTAGGTATTTGAGTACACAAAATCCACAATATTAGTGTCAGATTATAGATTTTGATATCCTAGAAAGCTTTTTAGTTGACCTTGTGCATAACACACCTTCCTGGGTGTCGATAAATTCACATTTTTCCTGGGATATCTCAGGAAGTTAGTAGATTCCTCGGAATTCTTGGCTCAAATTACATACAGAAGACCATGAATCGTGTTTTAATATGGTGTTATATAATCGTTGGACACCAATTGTATTAGAAATGTACAATTATCCGATACTTTCCGACCCTATATTGACGGTAATGGTCATAATACGAAAACTACGTTGTTCACAGTGTAAATTTCATGCTTTTTGGTAGTGATTATATTTTGATGGTTTGGGAGCAGGTTTTTAACAGAATATTTCACATTTCCGATTTAATTGGTGTCCAAGGATTATATAACACCATATTAAAACACAATTCAAGGTCTTCTGTATGTAATTTGAGCTAAGAATTCCGAGGAATCTATTAACTTCCTGAGATATCCCAGGAAAAATGTGAATTTATCGACACCCAGGAAGGTGTGTTATGCACAAGGTCAACTAAAAAGCTTTCTAGGATATCAAAATCTATAATCTGACACTAATATTGTGGATTTTGTGTACTCAAATACCTAAAACGGAAAGAAATCGGCAAGGGTCCGCTTTAACGAGTTATACAAGAAGTTTGGCATTAAATAACGGCATTTAACACCCAAAAATTATTTTTTTTTTCTCTAAAATATATCTCGAACACCCAGACACATTCGCCAAAACAATAAAATGTATAAATTTTGCTGTTATTTCCATAAATTGTACGATAATACTCATATTTCCTTGGGGCGTATGTATACTTTTGTAAGTATCATTTTTTGGTTTTTGTAAAATTTACCGTTATTTATATTATGGAATATACTTTTGTTGTATTAAATATTGTTTATTAGTGAGGCGAAATAAACCTGTGTACTTGGAATTTCATAAATATCATTACTTTTTCTAAAACCCGAGATTTATGGGGCGTACGTATACTTATGTAAGACTGTGTACATATTTGCATCGCCATGATGACTTGCATTTCTGCAACAGGGGGAGAATGTTGAATCAACGACAACTGATACAACATGACCATAGATCACAGCTGATCGCCAATATTATTAATTGATGGCAACATCATCATAATAACTAAACACCCATCAAAAACGAATGGCAACATCATTGTTGTTATGCAGTGAAAATACAATAAAGTAAAAATGACGGTCTGTCAGACATAAAAATAATTGTGGTGTTCTTATTTTATTAATATTATCAATTTATATTTGCCAATATTAAACATGGTCCTTCGTAGCCAACGTTAAAAATAAAAACTCGTGAATATAGGATCTACACGGATTGCAGGCATAGAAACATCTCGCACTTGGGATTTTGCTTTACGAGCCTATGACCGCAGGAAGTGATTTACAGATTCGTCAATATACTTCATGAGTGGATTGGAGTCATAATAATATCTCGTCCTTGGGATTGCTTTACGAGCTTATGGTGCCAGTTCATAATGAAAAAAAACAAAGAAAATTTGTAAAACCGTATCAACAACACCAACATGAAAAAAACAACAACATATTTGCATCGCCATGATGACTTGCATTTCTGCAACAAGGGGAGAATGTTGAATCAACGACAGCTGATTCAACATGACCATAGGTCACAGCTGATCGCCAATATTATTAATTGATGGCAACATCATCATAATAACTAAATACCTATAAAAACGAATGGCAACATCATTGTTGCCATACAGTGAAAATACAATAAAGTAAAAATGACGGTCTGTCAGACATAAAAATAATTGTGGTGTTTTTATTTTATTAATATTAGCAAATTATATTTACCAATATCAAACAGGCCTATTGAGGTGTTTTATGACCTGCACAAGCCGTTGCATGGCCTTATCTACTTCGTGCAAGAAAATTTGGACGCTAAAAGACCTTAAAAATTTTCAATATCTATACAATAGTGCAGAAGGTCTTCTCTGATCGATTATTAGGACATTATAAGGGCTTCCGGGCTCTTGAAAACTTCTATTGGTTATGTTAGTACTTACAAGATTTTCTAAGCCACTAGTTTTGGTGAACAAACCATAATAAAGACCTATATAAGATCAGGTGAGATCTATGGCCCTTGTAATGACAATGTAAAACTCTTGAACTCTCTTGTGGAGCATGGAAAAACTTATACTGTGTTCTAAGTCACATACAAGGCCTAATGAGGTTCTTTATGACCCACACAAGGCCTTGTGAGGTCTTATCTGCATCATGCAAGATATTTTGGTACCTATGGGGAGCTAGGCCTAGTCGTTAAATGTCTACAAAAGGTCATCGGTTACTATTGCATAACAAGATATCGAAATATGCCCAGCTTCTCAAACTTGTCACACCTAATTGTTGTGTAATATGTTCGTAGCGACCTCATTTCATGTCAAGTTTATTTATTAAACAGTTTCTTAGCGTTTTTCTTCAAACGGGATTTAAAAAAAAAAAAAAAAAAAAACAATGAACCATCAATCTGCAACCACTTCTCTTCTCTCTTACTGAAAACAATGCACAAATGATCGCACATAAAATTCACTACGGTTAAATTAAAAGATCATGATTGCGGTTAAAGCACATTTGTGGCACATTTTAATATTCATTGTCAGGCTGCCTGCCTGCCTGTTTTCAAGTGTTGAAGGAGTGAAATACTTTGGTGTACAATAAGCACCACCACATCTTTAGAAATGAAACGTTATGACATGAACGCTGCAGCAACAATAACTCCAGTTTTTCACCAACAAACTGCAAGTCATTCCGCCGCCACTCCTGCTACTCCTCCCTTTTCCGCCTGTTTGGCCTGAAAACGTCATTTTGTTTTATCACCCAAAGCTTTGGCGATCTGCATACGTGTGAAGAAAGTATGTATGGTGGTATCGACGGTGTTATGGTATGGTGATGGTGCTGCTCTTAACGTAATCATGATTTGTCGCTTAACAAACATTGCGGAAGTGTGTTATGATTTCCTAACAATCTATCGCATAAGTCAAAAATAGTTCACACCAACAAAAAACGAAAGAGTTGACTCTTGGTATTCTCCAGAGTGGTGCTGGGTTTTTACTATCTTAGGAGGAGGTCTCCTATGGCCTAAAATACATTCTTCCTTGGATGCAAGGCATATAGAGGTCTTTTATGACGTCGTTAGGCCTTATCTGCATCATGCAACAAATGTTAGAGCCTATAAGACCTTACAAATATTCTATGGCTAATACAATAGTGTATGAGGACTTCTCTGAACGATTATTAGGGCTTCCGAAGCTCTTGAAGGCTTCTAAGGGCCATGTAAGAAGTTACAAGGTCTTTTAAGTCATAAGTTGTGGTGAACAAGCCATATTAAAGATCCATACAAGATCGTATCAGTTCTATAACATAGGAAGGAACTTGGAAGGTCTTCTAACAACTTCTAAAGAACTTATGAGGACTCCCATTCCATAAGGCTAGGCAGTCCTTTTGCGGCCATATGTGGTCTTCAGCAGCTCATACAATACTTATATGTGTCATATTATTACTTAGAAGGTCATCTAAGATATATGCGGCGATTTTAAATCTTATGTGGTCATGAAAGACCATATAATGACTGTTGACACTTTATAAGGACTTCCAGGGTTTAAGCAAGATCTAGGGAAGTATTTTTATAGCTTATAGCGGACCCGGCGAACTTCGTCTCGCTATTAAGGAATAAAATTTCATACAAAAACTCAATTTTCGATTTTTCCAATTTTCCGACTTTTCCAGAGGGATTTTCCAAAATTTTCTTCCGTAAAGACCTTCTCCTCGAAAATGCGAATAACTGACATAAAATTTTACAGAAATCGGCCTAGCCGTTCTCATTTTATGAATTACTATACATTTTTTACACCATTTTTATATATATAGATGAGGTATTATATGCGACAATTAAGGACTGATAATATCTCTACGGGGGCTCATATGGCGCACAGGACTTCCAGGGTTTAAGCAAGATCTAGGGAGGTATTTTAATAGGTTATGAGGTCTTCTAGGCGCCAATTAAAGACTGATAATCTCTCTATGGGAGGCTCCTATGGCGCACAGAAGTCTAATAATTACTCTATGAAACTCATACAGGCATTATGAAACTCTTGAAACTTATATGGCCCATGGAAAGACGTATAATTTATAACGTGTTCCAAGTCACAAGCAATTCCTATTGAGGTCTTCTATGACCCGCAAAAGTTCTTGCCTGCACTAAGAGGATTTAGATGACCTATGGCTTTCAGAGGACTTAGATGATCCCTGCAAGACATTATAATATGTCATATACCACATATACATCTTTTAGAGCTCTCGAGACTATGCGAGGACAACATAAGTCACAAAAATGTATCTGACTTTTGGTATACAGAAGAGTGGTATTAGGTTACCAAAAATCTTTTCCGGACCTTAGGAGTGGTTTATTAGGGCATAAAAGACATTTTTCTATCGATGCAGTATCTTAACCAGTCGTTCTGGACATTATGAGATCATTTAAAACCAAATGAGGTTTCCTACGACATAACGTGGTTCCTTTTGCCGTTTACGGCTAACATAGGTGTTCACGTAGTAAACAGACATAGTTTAGGGGAACCGACATTCGCCATGCTGAGCCAAATGGAAACGGCGGCAAAACATACTGATGAGGTGGAGAGGCTGCTTGTCCTCATCAACTGGGCGATTGAAGAAGTCAATGAAACCCAGACTAAATACTACAATGAGGCCATTTATACGTACGTGGATAAGCAGAGGGTTGCAGCATCGAAACTGGCAGCAAAACATAAAATTATAAACGAGAAGATCCTCCAATTGTTTACCAAGAAAGAGGAAGTGGTGCCAATAATGTTGATGCCGGTTAGGCTTCTGTCGTTGGAAGAAGAAATAGAATTCCTGCGCATGGATATCGACACATCGGAGTATGAAGAAGGGAAATTGAAAGTCAAGAACAAGATTCTGGAAATTGACCTTGAAAAAGCTGAAGAGGCTAAAGCAAGCCTTGAAACCAGAGTGAGCGCTCAGTGTGAGGTGATAAGAGACATACACATGAAGGATGAAGAGGCCAGAATGGAAGTCCGTGGCCTGCAGAAAAAATTGGACAACTAGCGGATGCAGCGCGGGGCCGCGGTAGAGGCTATGAAGATGATGAAAGGGGAGATCATGGCAATGAAAGTTGCTATGACCGCATGCCAATCGGAGAAGGAAGATGCAGTCAAGCTTGCCAATACACTAAAGGAGCATGTCAAGCGTGAGGCTGAGGAATCGAGGATAGCTTAGGAAGAATTAATAGCGGCTACCCAAGAGGGAAATTGTGAGGTGACGGTTATGAAGGCAGAAGTGAGAAAATTTAATAAACAATTGTCTAGCGCAGAGAGAGCGGGACATGCAGCTGAATCCAAACATGATGAGTTGGCGGCACAACTATCGGCTAAATATGAAGCTGATTGTCAACTGGTGGTGGAAGGTATTAAGGAGGCTGATAATCTTTTCCAAACTATAAAAGAAATGGAAGCATCGATTACAAAGGGTAATCAATTGCAGATCTCTGGAGTGCTGAGTCAGAAGGAGACTGCGGCATGGAAAATTGTGGTGACGGCGAGCAACAAAGGCGAGGGGCTTCAAATCTGAGCAAAGATGCTGCAGACCGAAGGGATGAGGCTATGGGGCCATATTCCCAGGAAGACGAATCAGTCAACAGTTCGGCACCGACCAAAAACCAGGCAGAGACGGGAACTCTGCTAATAAAAATGGAGCCTATGAAGAGGGAAAAGATGGACGGCCCAAAGGAACAATCAGAACATACGGTTGCCATGAAAGACATTAAGTATGCTGGAGCCAACAAAGACAATTGTACAAAGAAGGAGGAGAAGATCCTGTTCTCTTACGTTGAGAAAAAGTAAATCAGTACTATCCATCCAGAGAACCTACGAAGGAAGACTGTGTTAAGCCGTTAAAGAAGGATGACTGTTTACGCTGGAAGAGTAAGCTGTCTAAAGCCAGTAAGAAGAAGCCACCTCAGAAAGATGACGTTGCTACTACCAGAGTGAAGAAATCGCCAAATATAGACGACTCAGCCTGGAAGATGAAGCCGGCAGACAAAGGTGGAACGTGCCAGAATAACTGGCTGGAAAGATGGAGAAGCTTCATGGGTGCTATCACTTAGATTGCTGGTAGAATAATGTTGATTTTTTATCATTTAGAATTTTATTTGATATTTTTATTTTCAATTTTATATTTTCATATTACGTTTAATATGTACGTTTTGGGCCCCCAAGATGTTCACGTAGTAAACAGACATAGTTTATAATAAAGATAGTGAATGTCTTGGTGAGGGTTGCATGTGTAGATTAAAGAGATAATGTTGTTAAATAGGGATCTACTTTCAATACAGTCCACTTGAAAAGGGTAAAAATGTGGTAAGCAGACCGCCTTATCGTAGGCTACGGCTTTATGTGGATTTTCTGAAGTATTCTATGCGCCTTATAAGTCCTTGCGTGGTAATCTAAGACCTTATGAAGGCAGCGTGTCGTTGTAGATCTCCTACGACCTTATAACATTTTAGGAGACAACATAAGGTCATATAAGCCATACAAGAACTTGCAAGGTCTTTCAAATTGCATTGTAAATTTGAACATTCTCCCGGCTTCTGCAAATTTTAATATTAAAAACTAGTCTTTTCCGTTTTTAAACTAAAAACTTCTAGCCATAAGACCCTTTTAAGCCACATAGGACCTTGCGAAATCCCTCATTGTGCATTATACAAATAAATCTGTGCATAAAAATTCTAATATTAAAAACAAGTGCCGCCTTGACCCACTATCAAATTGCAGTCTTAGCTTCAATAAATCAATAAAACATAGGACCTTGCGAAATCCCTCATTGTGCATTATACAAATAAATCTGTGCATAAAAATTCTAATATTAAAAACAAGTGCCGCCTTGACCCACTATCAAATTGCAGTCTTAGCTTCAATAAATCCTATAGGTCCGATTAAGCCATAACATACCTTTTGAGGTCTACCATTTTACACTGTACAAATAAATTTTCACATTCTTATGGATTTAGACCTGGACCCACTGTCAAATTTCATACTACTAAGCTCCAATAAATTTCGCAAAACAAAATCTATTAATCTAAAAATACAAAACAATTCTTGAACACAAACTTAATTTATTGATAAGAACCGTACCGTATCATAGCGTACGATGATGCTGTGGAATGTGAGAGAGTGGTTTGTGATCGATCGTGTGGTGGCATGAATCACATTTTGTGTTTGGGTGTTTCCTGGCATTTGTTTCTGCTATTGTTAGCCATTGCAAGCTCATACATATGTACATACACACAATTGTTGTGATCTTTATAACAAAACTGTTTTCCTAGCTCTAACGGCAATTGTTGTTGCGCTGCTGCCATAAACTTGACACCGCCGGAAACAATACAAGTTTTCCAAATGATGGAAATGAGCTGCAAAAGAGGCAACGAACCGAACGGCCAGGCAGCCAGATTCAACCAGTCATTCCCCACAAACTGACAACAACAAAGGCCACAAAACTCTTGACAACATCTGTCAAGAGCTCAGTTTTCCGCTTAAAGGCGGTTGACAGGCGTTTGCGGTATTTACGCCATGGACTGAACGACCAACCAAGCAACCATATGGATGGATGACAACAACGGGCATTATCCTCTCGGTTGTGGTCATGTTTGGTGCCAATCACACAGCACACCATACAACACCACAATCAAGATAAGACCATGAACTAAATATGTAAGCAAAAGCAACAATAAAGCTTCAGTCATGGGTACAGCAGCACACCTATGAAATATACAGGCTTCTCTAGGGAGAGGTGAGGTAAAGGCAGAGGGAATGGAGGGAAACAAAACATAATCAAATGGTTACTGCCATAATATCCTCTCATAAGATATCACATAACAATCTTCATTTTCCACCAGATGTGACAAAGTCGGAAAGCGGATGATGGGAGAGTCTTAAATGAATTGAGGAAATGGAGAGTCTTAAATGAATTGAGTCTTAAATGAATTGATAGGAAGAAAGTAATAAAAAAAGTTAAACAAATTGCATTAGCATGACATGCAAGCGGAAATTGTGATCGAAGGACCGAATTAAACAGTGATCGAAGGACCAAATTTAACTGCTTGTGTTTAAAAGACACTTTATGCCATCTTGGTACAAATTACTTTGTACATAATTTAGTAATGGATTCACTTAGCATACCAGCGAAAATTGTGATCGTAGGACAAAATTAAACATCTAGGGACTACAGAAAACAGTTAATTGGTTCTGTACAAAATGTCATCTTCCACATTAAAATATATTCAGCGAGTGGTAAAGAGACAAGTGATCAGTTCGTATACTTTATGGCGACTTCTGCGGTCTTTAGAACTTGATGTGTTGCATACATGGCATTATAAGATATACTATGGACCATATATGACATTTGGAGATTCTTTAGAGCCTTTTGAGATATCATATTGGCTTGCTCTAGACCATACGTGACATAATCTAGTTTTAAATGGACTCTGTGGCTTCTACAAGATATTATGGGATATATAGAACTTTATGAGACCTTAGAGGGTTTTCTATTGTAATATATTGAAAATATAAGTCTTCACAAGACCTTCTAAGGCTTATGTGGTCTTCGGTAGCACATGCAAGACTTTCTGAAGTTTTCTATGCCTCATATAAATCCCCTTGTGGCGATTTTAGATCTTATGAGGCCATGTAAGACGATATGATGGATGTTAAAACCTTGTAAACACTTCTAGGATTCAAGAAAGATATAAGGAGGCATTTTATAACCATTGTGAGTTGTCTTATTACCTTATATGAAAAAAATATAAGAATTTTTAACACATATCAGGCCTGATGTGGTCTTCGAAAGCTCATACCAGACATCATGAAGTATTTTATGTCCCATATAATTCCTTGGGAGGTCATCTAAGATCTTATGCGGCGATTTAAAACCTTTTGAGGTCATCTAAGACCATATGACGGTAACTAAAAATCTATGAAGTGTTCTATGCGCCTTTTAAATCCTTGCGAGACAATGTAAGACTTTATGAAGATAGTGTGTCGTTGTAGGAGGACTTTTAAGGACTTATAGTTTTTTTTAGGTCCTATAAGCCATATAAGATCTTTAAGATTGCATTATACAAATTAATTTGAACATTCTCCCGGCTTTTGCAAATTCTAATATTAAAAGTAAGTCTGTTCCACAGTCATATTGCATACTTCTAGCTTAAAAAATAAACCATATACAGGGCATCCTCCACATTAAAATGCATTCAGCGAGTGGTAAAGGGACAAGTGATCATTTCGTGTACTTTATGGCGACTGCTGCGGTCTTTAGAACTTGATGTGTCGCATTCATGTCATTATAAGTTATACTATTGACCATATATGACATGCAGAGATTCTCAAAAGCCTTATGAGATATCATATTGGCTTGCTCTAGACCATACGTGACATAATCTAGTTTTAAATGAACTTTCTGTGGCTTCTACAAGTCTTAACGTGGTAGTTAGAACTTTATAAGACCTTTCAAGGTTTCCTATTGTCATATATGGAAAATATAAGTCTTCACAAGACGATCTAAGGCCTTATGTAGTCTTCGGTAGAACATACAAGGCTTTCTGAAGTTTTTATGCCTCATATAAATGCTTTTGAGGCCAGAGAAAATATAATGTGCCTATTCAAGATCTTCTGAGGACATTTAAGACCATATGATGGCTTTTAAAACCTTTAAAGACTTCTAGGGTTCAATGCATATCTATGGAGGTGTTTTACGGTCATTGTGAGTTCTGTTATTACCTTATATTAAAAAATATACGACTTTTCAAGACATATCAGTCCCTAGGAGATTTCTAGGGAGGTCATCTAAGATTTTAGGAGCCGATTTAAGACCTTTGGAGGACATCTAAGACAAAATGACGGTAAATAAAAATCTACAAAATGCTTGCTACGGCCTTATGTGGATTTTTTGAGGTATTCTATGGGCTTTATAAATCCTTTCGAGATAATCTAAGTCCTTATGAAGACCGCGAGTCGTTATGGGAGGTCTTCTAAGGCCTTATAGCATTTTAGGATACAACACAAGGTCATATAAGTCATATAAGATCTGTAGAATTGCATTGTACAAATTTGAACATTCTACCGGCTTCTGCAAATTCCAATATTTGCCTTATGTGGATTTTTTGAAGTATTCTATGTGCTTCATAAATCCTTGTGAGATAATCTAAGACCTTATGAAGACCGCGAGTCGTTGTAGGAGGTCTTCTAAGGCCTTATAGCATTTTAGGATACAACACAAGGTCATATAAGCCACATAAGATGTGTAAAATTGCATTGTACAAATAAATTTGAACATTCTCCCGGCTTCTGCAAATTCCAACATTTGCCTTATGTGGATTTTTTGAAGTATTCTATGGGCTTTATAAATCCTTGCGATATAATCTAAGACCTTATGAAGACCGCGAGTCGTTGTGGGAGGTCTTCTAAGGCCTTATAGCATTTTAGGATACAACACCATGTCATAAAAGCCATATAAGATTTGCAAAATTGCATTGTACAAATAAATTTGAACATTCTCCCGGCTTTTGCAAATTCCAATATTAAAAAGCAGTTTGTCCCACAGTCAAATAGCATACTTCTAGCTTCACAAAAAAAAGCCATAAAGATTTTTAAACCATATAAGACTTTGTGAAGTCCCTCAGTATGAATTGTATAAATTAATTTGTACATACTCATCTAAGACCGTATGATGGCTGTTAAAACCTTATAAAAACTGTTAGTTTTCAATGAAGATCTACGGAGGTGTTTTATAACCATTGTGAGTTCTCTTATTACCTTATGTGAAAAAATATAAGACTTTTCAAGACATAGCTCATACAAAACATCGAGAAGTGTTTTATTTCCAATGTGATTCCTAGGGAGTTCATCTAAAATCGTATGCGTCGAATTAAGTCCTTATGGGGTAATCTAAGACCATATGATGGCTGTTAAAACCTTTTAAGGACTTCTAAGATTCAAGCAAAATCTAAGCAGGCATTTTATGTATTTATGACGACTTCTATTCTCCAATTAAGATCTGAAGAGACCAGGTAAGAGATCGTGCAATAAATAAATACTAATAATGTGCAATAATAATACTTGACGGTGTAAAATAATCTACGAGTATTTCTTAGTATTTAAGCGAACTCTTTTTTTGCGCTTATTTACCTGTTAGTATTGGGAATCACTGTGATATAGTCAATAAGTTGTAATTAATTGATTTTAATTGTAGAACAATTTTCTGAAGATGAAATTCACAGAATTTCGAAATATTGGAAAATTAATAAATATTCTTCTTTCAAAGCAAGACCTTCACAAGGCCCTTTGGACATTTACGTTCTAATAAGGTCTTCTAGTCCCTTGTAAGCTTTCCCATAGCCTTCTATGGATAATATAAGGCCTTTTACGGCCTTATGTGGTCTTCGATAGCTCATAGAAGACATCATGAAGTATTTTATGTCCCATATAATTCCTTGAGAGGTCGTCTAAGATCTTATGCGGCGAATTAAGACCTTATGAGGTTATCTAAGACCATATGATAGCTGTTAAAATCTTATAACGACTTCTAAGGTTCAAGCAAGATCTAAGAAGGTATTTTATGTGCTTATGAGGTCTTCTATTCTCCAATTAAGGCCTCAAGAGGTCGGGGAAAGAGATCGTGCAATAAATAAATACTAATCAGTGCAGTAATAATATTTGACGGAGTAAACAAACTATTTTATGTGTACTACGAGTATTTCTTAGTATTTAAACGATCTCTTTTTTTGCGCTTATTTACCTGTTAGTATGGGGAATCACTGTGATATAGTTAATGAGTTGTAATTAATTTATTTTAAGTGTAGAACAATTCTCTGAAGATGAAATTCACAGAATTTCGAAATATTGGAAAATAAACAAATATTCTTCTTTCAAAGCAAGACTTTCCAAGGCCCTTTGGACTTTATGAGGCCATGTTAGACCATATGATGGCTGTTAAAGTCTTATAAGGATTTGAAAGTTTCAAAGTTTCTACATCTAAGTAGGTATTTTATGGGCTTTTAAGTTCTGTTTTTCTCCAATTAAGGTCTAATCAGTGCAATAATAAAACCTGACGGAGCATAGGAACCCTACAGTATCTTTTAAATGTATTATGTATACAGGGCTCTTATGAGGTTTCCTATTGATGTCCTGCGGACCATATGCAATTTTTGAATATATGTATAAGTATTAGGAAATTTTCGGCACATGTAGTATGATCGGTTTTGTGACCCATATAAGATGTTCTTAGGTCGTTTGAGATCTTCTGTGGCCCAAACATCATCGTATCACATATTTTATGATGTTATATACTTTTGTAATTGCTTTATAAAACCTTCGGTTGCCTTTGCATCTTTGTTAGGTTTCGTATTAATATCCTACAGGTCGTACAAATCTTTGTGTAGTTTTCTATAGTCTTAGGAAATTATTGTGAAGCCATAGCAGATATTATGAGCTGTCCTATGACCCACATAAATCGATATGAACAAATTTAGGACCTTTTAAGGGTTTTTGATGAATTTTTTGGGTCTTCTATGATCTAAACAACATCCTAAGAGCAATGAACTCAAACAAACGAAACGATTCCCGTACACAGAGTCACAAACTTTTAATTTTTTCTGTATCGTTTCGTACTCAAAACAAAACAAGGCCACAAACTTTTCAACTGAAAGAGAAACAAAAGAGAACAAAACTGTACGAGTGTTGAAATGTACTTCGACTATGCTGTTCCGAGTTGTTTGATTCACGATCGAAACAAAGTGAATCGTTTGCAAACGTTTGCTGTGCGAAATAATCAGTGGCACATTCAGACACACGCATACATATTTGATTGTTTAACTAACCTAAACTAACATCACATACTTGGAATATACAGCGGTTGATGTTTCAATCTACCATCAAACGTTTGCAAACGTTTGTAGTGTTTATTGCACAGTTTCGTTTTCTATGAGTTGCTGTAAAGTTGAGAACTTTTCATTTTTCGTTTTGTCGCGCACACGAATATAAACAAAAATAAACAGCCAGTTCGGTAACTTGGGTTATGTTTCGTTTTGTTCTTATGGGAAATAAAAAAGGAACATTTGCAAACGTTTCATAATGTTTATTTCCGTACGCTGCTTATGGGGCATGTTATAACTATATATGAAAATTCAGGGTCTTAATGAGCTTCTGGGCCATCCTATCAATCCTATCTTAAACAAGAGACTTCTATGGCCTTGGGAAATTTTCTGTTGACTTTACAAGAAACTATGAGAGATCCTATGGCCCATAAAGGTCTTTAAAGACCTTTGGAGATCAAAACTTATTATGAGGTCTTCTTATTTCTAGTTGAGGTCTTACATGAGCTTATGTGCCCTTTAAACTTTTCCCATTAATCTGATATGGATCGTACATGACTTCTTAAGGTCTTCTACTGTCTTCGGAAAATTCCGGAAGCCCTCACAAGAGAATGTAATAGACTTTGAGATATTTTGTGCCCTTATGAGGTCTTCTGTGGATACTACTAAACTGTATGCGATCTTCTATGATTTTGCGAAAATTTCTTTAACCCCTACAAGAAACTGTGGTGTATCCTATGGGCCATTTTGAAATGATCTAAGATCTTTTGAGGCCTTCTGTGGTCCGAAACAATTTCTTATGCCGTATTTTATGATGTATAATTTTGATATCCTGTGAATCGTTCAAGACTTCTGAGACCTTCTATGGTCTTCGGAAATTTTCGGGCCCCCACAAGGGACTACGAGAAGTTATATGACGCATATACGACCATATAAAAACATTTTGGGGCCTTCTGAGGACTTTCCAAGGTCTTCGATGGTTCAAACAGCATCGTATGTGGCCCTTTTTGACCTTATGAGGTCTCCTATTTTCTATTTAAGATTTAAGGACACATTCTCCGCCCTTTTGAGGTTTGCTGGGGATCCTACAAAAGTTTATGAGATGTTTTATTGTCATGGGAATTTTCTGTTACCCCTACAAGACACTGTGAAGTGTTCTGTGGCCCATAGAAGGCCTTGTAAGGTCTTTAAAGACCTTTTGAGATTATCTAAGACCTTTTGAGTTCTTCTTTGATCCATATGATATGCTGTACATCGTACAAGACTTCTGAGGTCCTCTATGGTTTTTGCAATTTTTTTACAAAGGTTTATGAGACACTGTGAAGTGTTCTCCGGCTAATAGAAGGCCTTGTAAGGTCGTTAAAGACCTTTTGAGATTATCTAAGACCTTTTGAGTTCTTCTGTGGTTCAAACAACTACTTATCGAGTATTTCATGACTAGTCTAAAGTCTTTCATGAGCATATGGGAAATTAAGACGTATCCTATTGATGTGATGTAGATCGTACAAAACTTCTGAGGTCTTCTATGGTTTTTGGAAATTGTTTCTCTTCTTCAGATTCATAAACCCCAAATAGTCCTCAATATGTCCTCAATTTCTTAGGTTTCCATTAACTTTCGTGGACGTAAATTTGCCATATATGTCTAGTTTCCAATGCACTTTACAGAATTGAAATAAGTTAAGAAATGTCGAAGTTATAGCCGTAAAAGTAAAACAACTCTACTATTAAAAATACTCATACGCACTAATGGCCGGAAATTAAAAATTCAATTTATCGGCAATGGGGCAACAATTTGAGGGGTGTTAAGTTTCGAAATGAAAATAAAGAAAATTTAATACACTAGTTTGCCAATTTTATACTGGGAATTAGATGTTTTCTTAATCATTACCTGAGTTGTTGTTTGGTAAATAACCTCAAGAAAATATTCTAAATGTCGGGTAAACAGGACGTATACATGATGACACCACTAATGCGCTCCATTGTACCACAGCTAATACTCAACTTTTATATTTTTATATATTTTAGGACCTTTTGAGATCTTGTAGGTTAAGGTCTTCAACGGTTCAAATAACATAATATGAGATACTTATGACCATATAAGGTCTTCTATTTGCTATTTAAGACCCAGGGGAATTTTCTGCCACTTTATGAGGTCTACTGTGGATCCTTCAACACGTTACGTTGCCTCTAGAAGTCACTATGAGATGTTCTATGGCCCACATATGGCATTGTGAGGTCCTTCAAGACCTTTGGAGATCATATAGAACCTTTTAAGGTCTTCTGTGGTCCAAACTACTTCTAATGAAATACTTTATGACCTTGTGGCGTCTTGGTTTTGCCATTTCCGATCTTAGATGAGCTTCTGCACCCTCAAGAGCTTTCCTATTACCCTTTCATGGATCGCACAACATGTCATGATTTTTTCTATGGTCTTTGGAGGCCACATAGGAGAGTTTGAGATGTCATATAAAGCCGTTACGATCATATAAGACCTTTTAGGAAATTCTGAGATCTTCTAGGAATTTTTGAGGTCTTCTATGGTCCAAAAAATATCTTATGAGTTTTTTCACCTCGTGGGGTTTTCTTATTACCATTTAAATAATTAGATGAGATTCTGCACCTTTAAAACGCCTAATAATAATTTCATATTGATCATACTTCTTTGGCCTGAGGCCTCATAAGGTCCTTAAGACCCCCACGAGGTCTTTAAACGAGACTATGAGGTCTTTTAAGGCCATTCTGTAGTCCTTACTATATCTTATGACAGCTATTCCTTTTCGACTTATAACTTTAACTAATTTCCAATTGTTCTTCTCTTTGCAGATATCTTCCCGAATTTCGAAGTAAATTTTCCTGATGTAAGTACAATCTTATATTAATAGTTTTGTATATCTCTGCAAGAACCTGTGTTTAACTTCTAAGAACTCTTTTTTTTGTGTGCCACAAACTTTCATTTCCTTCTCACTGAAGCAACCAATTGCTTCATGTTTTAGTTTTCCCGCAATCAGCTCCACAAGACATATGGGTCGCTATGGTGTTTGTTGCAAGACAATAAAAAAATGATAACGGTTACGGTTATCCAGTTGTCAGTCAGTCATTGCAGTTGGTGGTGGTGGGTAATACCACATACCTGGGAACCCATGGAACGAACAAATGATATCTTCCTGATTACAGGCTTTGCTTGCATGCCAACCGATTACTTGTTATTGTCGTTCACAAAACGTTGTAAGAGGAACATTTAACCATCAAATAAGTTATGGTGCTGTTGCAGCACCATCATCATGGAAATGGTACCAATCATGGCTGATGGCATGCCGTGCCGCCAAGTCAAGCCGCCAATAAAGTTATTTAATAACAACAATTACAAATGCAACAACACTACACCACATTTCCACTCGTAGGCCTCTTAAATGTGTAGCGATAGCAGGTTGTTGTTCGTTTGTAGCTTGTTCGAAACCGGTAACAGTAGAGTGGAGTGTGTGTGTGATCAGAAATTTCGAAATAACAAGCAAAGTTTTGGGAAATTTTTCCAGGAAATATTCGATGGTGGCCCCCATCGAATAAAGAATTTCTTAAAATGAAAATATGATATCTATAAACAGAAGGGTTCTATTACCCCTCGAAGGTATTTTATAGGTGGAAGACCTTCTAAAGGTTTTCTTTGGATAGATGACTTCTTAAAGAATTTCTATGGATACTAAAGTGTGCCTCAGAAAGGTCAATAGAAGCACCCTTTCTTTCAGGAAGGGTCTATAGAAGCACCCTTTCTTTCAGGAAGGGTCTATAGAAGCACCCTTTCTTTCAGGAAGGGTCTATAGAAGCAGCACTTCTCTCAGGAAGGGTCTATAGAAGCATCCTTTCTTTAAGGAATGGTCTATAGAAGCAACCTTTCTTTGAGGAAGGGTCTATAGAAGCACCCTTTCTTTGAGGAAGGGTCTATAGAAGCACCCTTTTATTGAGGAAAGGTCTATAGGAGCACCCTTTCTTTCAGGAAGGGTATATAGAAGCGGCCTTTCTTTCAAAAAGGGTCTATAGAAGCACTCTTTCTTTCAGGAAGGGTCTATAGAAGCATCCTTTCTTTCAGAAAGGGTCATTAGAAGCACAATTTCTTTCAGGAAGGGTCTATAGAAGCACCCTTTCTTTCAGGAAGGGTCTATAGAAGCACCCTTTCTTTCAGGAAGGGTCTATAGAAGCACCCTTTCTTTCAGGAAGGGTCTATAGAAGCACCCTTTCTTTCAGGAAGGGTCTATAGAAGCACCCTTTCTTTCAGGAATGGTCTATAGAAGCATCCTTTCTTTCAGGCAGGGTCTATACAAACAACCTTTCTTTCAGGAATGGTCTATAGAAGCAGCATTTCTTTCAAGAAGGGTCTATAGAAGCAGCATTTCTTTCAGGAAGGGTCTATAGAAGCATCCTTTCTTTAAGGAATGGTCTATAGAAGCAACCTTTCTTTGAGGAAGGGTCTATAGAAGCACCCTTTCTTTGGGGAAGAGTCTATAGAAGCACCCTTTCTTTCAGGAAGGGTCTATAGAAGCAGCATTTCTTTCAGGAAGGGTCTATAGAAGCATCCTTTCTTTCAGGAAGGGTCTATAGAAGCAGCATTTCTTTCAGGAAGGGTCTATAGAAGCATCCTTTCTTTCAGAAAGGGTCTATAGAAGCACCATTTCTTGCAGGAAGGGTCTATAGAAGCACCCTTTCTTTCAGGAAGGGTCTATAGAAGCACCCTTTCTTACAGGAAGGGTCTATAGAAGCATCCTTTCTTTCAGTAATGGTATATAGAAGTACCCTTTCTTTCAGGAATGGCCTATAGAAGCACCATTTTTGCAAGAAGGGTCTATAGAAGAAACCTTTCTTTCAGGAAGGGTATATAGAAGCAGCCTCTCTTTCAGGAAGGGTCTATAGAAGCATCCTTTCTTTCACGAAGGGTTTATAGAAGCACCCTTTCTTTCAGGAAGGGTCTATAGAAGCACCCTTTCTTTCAGGAAGGGTCTATAGAAGCACCCTTGCTTTCAGGAAGGGTCTATAGAAGCACCCTTCTATCAGGAAGGGTCTATAGAAGCACCCTTTCTTTCAGGAAGGGTCTATTGAGCAGCCTCTCTTTCAGGAAAGGTCTACAGAAGCACCCTTTCTTTCAGGAAGGGTCTATAAAAGCACCCTTTCTTTCAGGAAGGGTCTATAGAAGCACCCTTTCTTTCAGGAAATGTCTATAGAAGCACCCTTTGGTTCAGAATGGGTCTATGGCAGCAATCTTTACTTCAGAAAGGGTCTATAGAAGGACCACTTTTTACATGAAGGGTCTATAGAAGGACCGCTTTTTTCAGGAAGGGTCTATAGAAGCACCCTTTATTTCAGGAAGGGTCTATAGAAGCACCCGTTTATGCAGGAAAGGTCTACAGAAGCACCCTTTCTTTCAGGAAGGGTCTATAGAAGCACCCGTTTTTTCAGGAAAGGTCTACAGTAGCACCCTTTCTTTCAGGAAGGGTCTATAGAAGCACCCTTTCTTTCAGGAAGGGTGAATAGAAGCTGCATTTCTTTCAGAAAGGGTCTATAGAAGCACCCGTTTATTCAGGAAAGGTCTACAGAAGATCCCTTTCTTTCAGGAAGGGTCTATAGAAGCACCCTTTCTTTTAGGAAGGGTGAATAGAAGCAGCATTTCTTTCAGGAAGGGTCTATAGAAGCACCCGTTTTTTCAGGACAGGTCTACAGTAGCACCCTTTCTTTCAGGAAGGGTCTATAGAAGCACCCTTTCTTTCAGGAAGGGTCTATAGAAGCACCCTTTCTTTCAGGAAATGTCTATAGAAGCACCCTTTCTTTCAGGAAGGGTGAATAGAAGCTGCATTTCTTTCAGGAAGGGTCTATAGAAGCACCCGTTTATTCAGGAAGGGTGAATAGAAGCTGCATTTCTTTCAGGAAGGGTCTAAAGAAGAACCCCTTGGTTCGGAAAGGGTCTATGGAAGTAATCTTTAGTTCAGAAAGGGGCTTTCAGGAAAGGTTATAGAAAGGAAAGGTTATATAAGCACCCTTTTGTCCAGAAAGGGTCTATAGATGCACTCTTTGGTTCAAAAATTGTCTGCAGAAGCACACTTTGATTCAGAAAGGGTCTCTAGAAGCACCCTTTGGTTTAGAAAGCATGTATAGAAGTATCCCTTGGTTCAGAAAGGGTCTATAGAAGTATCCTGTGGTTCAGGAAAGGCGTACAAAAGCACCCTTTGGTTCAGAAAGGGTCTATAGAAGCAATCTATGGTTCAGGAAGGGTCTATGGAAGCAATCTTTAGTTCAGAAAGGGTCTGTAGAAGCACTCTTTGGTTCAGAAAGGGTCCATAAATGCACTCTTTGGTTAAAAAGGGGTCTAGAGAAGCATCCTTTGGTTCAGAAAGGGTCCATAAAAGCACTGTATGGTTCAGAAAGGGTTTATAGAAGCACCCTTTGATTCAGAAAGCGTCCATAAAAGCACCCTTTGGTACAGAAAGGGTCTATAGAAGCACCCTTTTGTTCAGGAAATGTTTATAGAAGCACTCTTCGGTCCAGAAAGGGTCTATAGAAGCAATCTTTAGTTCAGAATGTGTCTATAGAAGCACCGCTTGGTTCAAGAAGGGTATATAGAACCACCCTTTGGTTCAGAAAGGGTCTATAGAAGCAGCCTTTAGTTCAGAAAGGGTCTATAGAAGCAGCCTTTGGTTCAGAAAGGGTCTATAGAAGCAATCTTTGATTCCAAAATTGTCTGTAGAAGCACACTTTGATTCAGAAAGGATCTCTAGAAGCACCCTATGGTTCAGAAAGGGTCTTTAGAAGTATCCCTTGGTGCAGAAAGGGTCTATAGAAGTATCCTGTGGTTCAGAAACGGTCTATAGAAACACCCTTTGGTTCAGGAAAGGTATATAGAAGCACACTTTGGTCCAGAAAGGGTCTATAGAAGCACTTTTTGGTTTAGGAAGGGTCTATTGAAACAGCCTTTCTTTCCTCAAAGGTCTATAGAAGCACCCTTTCTTTCAGAAAGCGTCTATACACGCCTCAACTAAGCTTTACTAATATTTCAATAGATTTCCGGAAGAGTCTTACATAAGCACTCTTACAATTTTTATTCACACAAAAACAACAACAAAATAAATAAAAAAATAAATAAAAAATATTTAAAAAATAAATTGATGTAATACCTTAATTTGTGTTGAACAAACAATTCCAAAAAAATTACATAATAATATTAAATAAAAAAATCAAATGACACAACTGCAACAAATTGAAAAGTGGCAAATAAAAAAGAAAACCAGAGCAACTACCGACCAACCACCTCTGATAATGTTAGGTAATTTCTCTAAAATTCCTTTCAAAAAATGGCCAACCATCGTCATTCAATCACCTCTCTTGGGTGTTTATGTTATGATTGCCCATTTGGTTGTTGTTGCTGTTGATATACTTTCTTTTTTTATAATTTTCATTATGTCGTCATTATAACAACAACAACGGACGCAACAAAATCTGCAACAATACTTATTTTCTCCGCTTATTTATTATTTATTTTTTGTAGTTAACAAAATAATTAACCACTACTCAATACGTCGTCGGTCGTCGTCGTACTAGTCCATGGGGTGTACATGACAGTATTACAACAACACCAACAAGAAATATATGGTTAAAGGCAAACTCTACCCGGCACCAAGTCATACCTCATTCCCAAGCCAAATAAGTTTGGCATTTAAAGCCATAAAAAGGAAGCAAAAATATTTAGTTTAACTTCCAAGAAACCGAAAAAAACCTCTGAAATATTAAACCAACGGCGGCGGTGAGTGACTTTTTCATGAGCCCGCTAACACCACACATAATTAGCCAAGTTGTAAAACAACAACAACAACCACAAAATAGACATTACACCTAGCCAACAACAACAAAAACATTTGTTACAACTTTTAATATAGCCACAGCTTGACAAGCGACCAGCTCTGTAAATGCTACTGTTCAACACCATAAAAGTAAATTACGAAGCAGGGATGGACTACAAAAGGGTGATGTAATCGAAATCAAGTCTTTAAAGTCAAGTCAAGTCTTTAAATTATCTAGCAGGTAGATATTCAATAGATAGAACCTTTGGGAAGGGCCTATAGAAGCACCCTTTCTTTTAGAAGGGGTCTATAGAAGCAGACTTTCTTTCAGAAAGGGTCTAAAGAAGCACCCTTTCTTTCAGAAGCACCCTTTTTTGCCGAAAGGGTCTATAGAAACACCCTCCCTTTCAGGAAGGGTCTATAGAAACACCCTCCCTTTCAGGAAGGGTCTATAGAAACACCCTCTCTTTCAGGAAGGGTCTATAGAAACACCCTCTCTTTCAGGAAGGGTCTATAGAAACACCCTCTCTTTCAGGAAGGGCCTATAGAAGCGCCCTTTATTTCAGAAAGGTGCTATAGAACCTCCCTTTCTTTCAGGAAGGTGCTATAGAACCACCCTTTCTTTCAGGAAGGGTCTATAAAAGCACCCGTTCTTTCAGGAATGGTCTACAGAAGCATCCTTTATTTCAGGAAAGGTCTATGGGAGCACTCTGTCTTTCAGGAAGGGTCTATAGAAGCGCCCTTTATTTCAGGAAGTTTCTATAGAACCATTCTTTCTTTCAAGAAGTTTCTATGGAACTACCATTTCTTTCAAGAAGGGTCTATAGAAGCACCCTTTCTTTCAGGAAGGGTCTGTAGAAGCACCTTTTCTTTCAAGAAGGGTCTATAGTAGCGCCATTTCTTTCAGGAAGGGTCTATAGTAGTGTCATTTCTATCAGGAAGGGTCTATAGAATCACCCTTTCTTTCCGAAAGGGTCTACAGAATCACCCTTTCATTCCGAAAGGGTCTATGGAATCACCCTTTCTTTCCGAAAGGGGCTATAGGAGCACCCTTTCTTTCAGGAAGGGCCTATAGAAACAACTTTTTTTCAGGAAGGGTCTATAGAAACAACTTTTTTTCAGGAAGGGTCTATAGAAGCACCCTTTCTTTCAGGAGGGGTCTATAGAAGCACCCTCTCTCTCAGAAAGGGTCTATAGAAGCACCCTGTCCTTCAGAAAAGGTCCATAGAAGCACCTTTTCTTTCCGAAAGGGTCTATAGAAGCACCCTTTTTTCCGAAAGGGTCTATAGAAGCACCTTTTCTTTCCGAAAGGGTCTATAGAGGCACCCTTTCTTTCCGAAATGGTCTATAGAAACACCCTTTCTTTCCGAAAGGGTCTATAGAAGCACCCTTTCTTTCCGAAAGGGTCTATAGAAGCACGCTTTCCTTCAGAAAGGATCTATAGAAGAACCCTTTCTTTCATAAAGCCTCTATAGAAGCACCCTTTCTCTCAGAAAGGTTCTACAGAAGCACCCTTTCTTTCCGAAAGGGTCTATAGAAGCACCCTTTCTTTCCGAAAGGGTCTATAGAAGCACCCTTTCTTTCCGAAAGGGTCTATAGAAGCACCCTTTCTTTCCGAAAGGGTCTATAGAAGCACCCTTTCTTTCCGAAAGGGTCTATAGAAGCACCCTTTCTTTCCGAAAGGGTCTATAGAAGCACGCTTTCTTTCCGAAAGGGTCTATAGAAGCACGCTTTCTTTCCGAAAGGGTCTATAGAAGCACCCTTTCTTTCCGAAAGGGTCTATAGAAGCACCTTTTCTTTCCGAAAGGGTCTATAGAAGCACCCTTTCTTTCCGAAAGGGTCTATAGAAGCACCCTTTCTTTCCGAAAGGGTCTATAGAAGCACCCTTTTTTCCGAAAGGGTCTATAGAACACACTTAAGGTGTTGTGTAAATAAAATATGTTTTTTTTTTGGGATAGAAGACGTTCTGAACGTCTTGTACGGAAAGAAGACCTCCTAAAGGTTTTCTTTGGACGGAGGACGTTCGAAAAGTCGTCAATAGAAGACTTCCTAAAGGTCTTCTGTGGGTAGAAGGCCTCCTTAGGGTCTGCTATGGATTTGCCTTCTAATGGCCTTCCATATTAGAAAGGAGACCTCATAAAGGTCGTGTTTAGATAGGAGATATTCTAATGGTTTTTTTAGATAGCAGACCTCCTTAACGTCGTCTTTAGAAGGTAGATAGGGGACATCTTAAAGGTTCTTCTTTAGATAGCAGATCTACTAAATGTCTTCTTTAGGTAGGCGACATAGAACAGATGACCTTTATTTCACTTTCCTCCAAACTCAGTGAACCTTTTCGAACTATTTTTCACTTTCCTTCTAACCAAAAAATGTTAATAACTTCATAGAACTAGGTTTATTTATATGACCTGATCGTGCTACACTTTCTAAAATCTCGGTCGGCAAAAGCAACAAAAACAAGAACAATAATTGTCAATAAAGCATAACCAATTTCCCTTTTAGTATTACCAATGCGCGCGTTAATGGCCAATTCCAAAGTGTTAACAGCCAACGTTTGTTTTGTTTGTTCTAGCCGAAAATAAAAATAAAAACCATTACCTTTTGACTACCGTTTTGTTTGCTTTGCCACTGAACCGGATGGATACTCTCGCATTCAATAATGGCTAGAAGCATGGCTCGCTGGCTGGCCTTTTTTTGTGCCCCTCAACAAAAATAATATTTTGGCAAATTATGCATTTCAACACCATTTGTGCCAAATTTTTTGGCATTGTTTGGTTTTTTGTTTGTTTCGGTTTTTTTTGGAGCGGTCATACATTTTAATTAGCTTCACTTTGAGGCTGGCTTTCACTTTTCAATATTTTGTTGCCAAAAAATCATTGCGAACCGATTCCGTTGCCAGATCATATCATTGCTAATAAATCTATTATCAGGGTTTTTTTCCATCACCATACCCC
Organism: Musca autumnalis; assembly: GCF_047663935.1. Classification (NCBI taxonomy): domain Eukaryota; kingdom Metazoa; phylum Arthropoda; class Insecta; order Diptera; family Muscidae; genus Musca; species Musca autumnalis. Next base: position 63,636,514 of record NW_027411644.1, read on the forward strand.
CTCGGAGATTTTCTCTTTCTGCATCACGTAGTGAGTTTGCTTCTAATTGTTCCGCTTCTCCATCTTTTTTTTTTTAATTATTTATCTACCTGCGGCTTTTTATTTGTTTTCTGTTGTTTTATTTCCTATGGTAGATCATCTGCAGCAGCAGCAGCATCATCTTCGTTGTTTTCATTGAAAAACAAAAAATGTTCTTTTCCCAGCCACTTAGGTAACCATTTAACTGCTCTTTGGTTTGCTGTTACCACGGTTGGTGGTGGTGTCTGTGTGTTGCCCCCGGTGTTTCTTTCGTTCATTTATTCACTTTTGCTACCATTTCCGTTGACTTAGCATTTATTACGCGTATCCGTTCTGGCCTCTACAACTGAGTCATTCATTCATTGACGTAAAGGAATGCTCTTTCCTCTGCATTCCCCTAACAATAACAAGACCTAAGCGAATAGGTATCTTTAGAAATAACTTCTTATTTGCAATTAAATATTCTTAAGGCAAAAGGAAAGAGGAAGAGAAGAGGGGATTACACGTAGGCCTTTGCTTTTTTGGTGATTGGGGTTTTTTGTAGAGCTAATTATGCCTTAGAACTTCTTGTATCTATAGAATACCTTAAAGACCTTTATTAGGTCGTCTTATAGGACACATTTACGAGGTTTTCTATCCACAGGAGACCTTTAGGAGGTCCTCTATCAATAGGAGGCCTTTAGAAGGTCTTCTATCCATAGGAAATCTTCAGGTGGTCTGGTCTTCTCTGCATATAAGACCTTTAAGAGGTCTTCTTTTCATAGGAGACCGTTAGGTGGTCTTTTGTCCAAAGGAGACCTTTCGGATATATTCTTTCCATAGGAGATCTTGAGGAGGTCTTCTACCCACAGGATGTCTTTAAGAGGTCTTCTATCCATAGAAAACTTTTAGAAGGTATTCTTTCCATAGGATACCGTTAGTAGGTCCTCTATTCATAGGAGACCTGTAGGAGGTCCTCTATCCTTAGAAGGTTTTTAGCAGGTGTCCTATCTATAGAAGACCTGTAGGAGCTCCTTTATCTCTAGGAGACCTTTAGAAGGTCTCCTATCTATTGACGACATTTATGAGGTCTCTTTTCTCTAGAAGACCTTTAGCAGGTCTTCTATCTATGGAAAACCTTTTGGATGTCTCATATCTACAGATTACCTTTAGTATAGCTTCTATCTATAGAATACCTTAAGAAAGTCTCCTATCTATAGAAGACCGTTAGGTGGTCTTGTGCCTATAGGAGACCCTTAAGAAATCTTTTATTTATAGAAGACCCTTAGCCTTCCATTTCTAGAAAACCTTTAGGAGGATTTCTATCTATAGAAGACCCTTAGGAGGTCTTCTATCTTTAGAAAACCTTCATATATGGACAATATCAGGTCTTTTATCTGAAGAAGACCCTTAGGAGGTCTTCTTTCTATCTATAGAAGACCTTTATAAGGTCTTTTATTTCTAGGAGACCTCCTAAAGCTCTTTTGCGGATAGAATACTTCGTAAAGATGTTCTAAGGGTAGAATATATACTAAAGGAGTTCTACGGTGGAATACTTCCTAAAGGAATTCTACGGATAGTATACCTCCTGAAGATCTTCTATGCATAGAAGACCGGAGATGACTTTTCCTATGCAAAAGTTCACCGAAGATGACTTTTCCTATACAAAAGTTCACTGGAGTTCACTTTTCCTATGCAAAATTTCACCGGAGATGACATTTCCTATACAAAAGTTCACCGGAGATGACTTTTACTATACAAAAGTTCACCGGAGATGACTTATCCTATGAAAAAGTTTACCGGAGATGACATTTCCTATACAAAAGTTCACCGGAGATGACTTTTCCTATGCAAAAGTTCACGGGAGATGACTTTTCCTATACAAAAGTTCACCGGAGATGACTTTTCCTATACAAAAGTTCACCGGAGATGACTTTTCCTATACAAAAGTTCACCGGAGATGACTTTTACTATACAAAAGTTCACCGGAGATGACTTTTCCTATGCAAAAGTTCACCGGAGATGACTTTTACTATACAAAAGTTCACCGGATAGAAGATGGGATATCTACTAAAGGTATTCTTTAGAAGATCTTCTATCCGTAAAAGATCTGTAGAAGGTCTTATGTTCATAGAAGCTCTTTAGGAGGTCGGATACCTTCTAAAGGGATTCTACGGATAGTATACCTCCTGGAGATCATCTATGCATAGAAGACCTCTTAAAGGTTTACGATGGATAGTATATAGGATATCATCTAAAGATCTTCTATCCTTAGAAGACCTGTAAAAGGTATTCTATCCATAGAAGCCCCTTAGGAGGTCTTCAATCTAAAGATTATCTTTAGGAGGTCACCTATCTAGATAAGGCCTTTAAGAAGTCTCCCACCTAAAGAATACCTTTATGAGGTCTCTTATCTAAAGAAGACTTTTAAGATGTCTCCTATCTAGAGAAGACTTTTAAGAGGGCTTCTATCTAAAGGATATCTTTAGGAGGTATCCTATCTAAATAAGACTTTTAAAGTAGTTCTCTGGGGTGTCCTGAAGGAGGTCTTCAATCTGTAGAAAACGTTTAGGAGGTCTTCTATCTAAAAAATATCTTTAGGAGGCCAGCTATGTAGATAAGGCCTTTAAGATGTCTCCCATCTAAAGAAGACCTTTAGGAGGTCTCCTATCTGTAGAAGATCACAAGGAGGTCTCCTATCTAAAGAAGACCTTTCAGATGGCTTCTATCTAAAAATGTCTTTAGGATCCACCTATCTAGATAAGGCCTTTAGAAGACCTTTAAGACGTCTACTATGAAGAAGACCTTCAGACTTTTAGGATGTCTTCTATCTGTCTGCTATGTGTAGGTGACCTTTAAAAGGTATTCTATCTGTAGAAGACCTTAAGGAAGTCTCCCATCTAAAGAAGACCTTCCAGAGGGCTTCTGTTTGAAGAATATCTTTAGGAGGCACCTATCTAGATAAGGCCTTTAGAAGATCTTTAGGACGTCTCCTATGTAAAGAAGACCTTTAGGACGTCTCCTATCTAAAAAAAGAAGTTTACGATGTCTCCTATCCAATGAAGCCCTTTAGGATGTATCCTATCTAAAGAAGACTTTTAGGATGTCTGCTATCTGTAGGAAACCTTTAAAATGTCTTCTATTTGTAGAAGACTTTGATGAGGTCTTCTATCTGTAGAAGACCTTTAGGAGGTCTTCTATCTAAAGAATATCTTTAGGTGGTCACCTATCTAGATAAGGCGTTTAATGTGTCTCCCATCTAAAGAAGACCTTTAGGAGGTCTCCTATCTGTAGAAGATCTTAAGAAGGTCTCCTAGCTAAAGAAGACCTTTCAGAGGGCTTCTAGCTAAAGAATATCTTTAGGATCCACCTATCTAGATAAGGCCTTTAGAAGACCTTTAAGAAAAAAGGCGTTTACGATCTCTCTTACCCAAATAAGCCCTTTAGGATGTACCCTATCTATAGGAGACTTTTAGGATGTCTCCTACATAAAGAAGACCTTTAGGATGCCTCCTATCTTAAGAAAACCTTTAGAAGGTCTCCTACCTTTAGAAGACCTTTAGCAGGTTTATCTGTAGAAGATCTTTAGGTTAGCTCCTATCTAAAGATGACCTTTAGGAGATCTCCTCTCTAAAAAAGACCTTTAGTAGGTATCCAATCTAATGAAGACCTTTAAGATGTCTGCTATCTGTAAAATACCTTTCGAAGACCTTCTTTATATAGCAGACCTTTACAAGGTCTCATATCCAAAGAAGTGTTTTGTCGTTAGAAAGCTTTAGATAGGTCTTTTATCCTTTTAGGAGGTCTCCCCTTTTGAAGTTTCCTGCCTTTGAAAAGACCTTCAGGAGGTATCCTCTCTTAAGAATACTTTTAGAAAGCCTCCTATTCATAGAAGGCTTTTAGAAGTTCTTCCGTCTATGAAAGACTTTTAAGAGGCTTCTTATCTTTAGAAAATATTTGGAGTTCTCCTATCATAGAATCCTTTATCGGGTATATTTTTATCCTTTATGAGGTATCCCCTTTTCAAGTTTCCTGCCTTTAATAAGACCTTCAGGAGGTATCCTCTCTTAAGAATATTTTTAGAAAGCCTCCTATTCATAGAAGGCTTTCAGAGCTACTACAACTATCTATGAAAAACTTTTAAGAAGCTTCCTGTCTTTAGAAAATATTTAGAGTCGGGTATATTTTGTAAAGACCATAAAACCAGGCCTTAGTGTCCATCCTCCATTCACTTAATCTAAATTTCCTTTTGCGGATGCTCGCTTTTAAATTATACGAAAAAAAAGATTTCCGAACAAACAACACAAATTCTAATTGAAGTTCGAAACACCATAGCTTGCTACAACCCCTCTACTCACATGGCAATAACATCTGACCGAAAAGACATGGAGGCAGACAGACAGACCAGCGAACATTTACAAAACAAGTACTTTTCATGCAATTCATTCATTCATTGGTTCTCTTATGGGACTTTGGCTTCTGTGAATCTGAACAGCATTGGAGATGGGACAGACAATTATGCAGGTGTTTATTTGTTTCTACTTCTGCTTCTTTTACTTCTTCCTCTGCCAGTTTTTCCCACTTCTTGATGTTTTTCTTAACATTTGCTTAAAAAAAAATTTTTTTTTTCTTAACTTTAGCCACAGAGTGCCAGTTATGATAATTGACTTGTCCGTCCGCTAGCTAAAAGAGTTCTTAAGCAAAAATAAAAGAAGAAGGCAAGAAGAGTGTGAAGGGGAATAATGGTAGCAGTTCAGTTGATTTCTTGTTAAGGTAGTCACAACTGAGTAATGAGTAGAATAAACACAAACATGGCAAGAGATACATGATTTCCGTCCAAGTGTTTGCCTCCTGACCAACCAACTAACCATCATCATTCGTTGTCGTGAACTCTTTAGATCCGGCCAAATTGCCTCGAATCGTTTGTTCACACGCCACTAACCACCGTTTTGGTCATTGGTCATATTGTAAATTGTGGAAATGTTTTTTTTTGTTTAACAAAAAATGTTTTAAACTTGTTTTGAAAATGTTCTAAATAATTTAAAGTTTATTAATTGGTAATATATTCCACCTAATGTGTACTGAATACATTAGGAGGCAATGTGCCACCTTAAGGTGGCGAAGGGCTTTCCCATTCTCAGAATGTGTTGATTTTTGAAAGAAAAACTTCCAATTGTCTATAGAAGGGTCAGAAAGGGTCTATAGAAGCACCCTGTCTTTCAGAAAGCTCCATAGAAGCACCCTGTCTTTCAAAAAGCTCCACAGAAGCACCCTGTCTTTCAAAAAGCTCCACAGAAGCACCCTGTCTTTCAGAAAGCTCCATAGAAGCACCCTTTCTTTCAAAAAGGGGTCTACAGAAGCACCATTTCTTTCAGTAAGGGTCTATAGAAACACCCTGTCTTTCAGAAAGGCTCCACAGAAACACCCTTTCTTTAAGAAAGGCTCTATAGAAGCACCCTGTCTTTCAGAAAGGCTCCATAGAAGCACCCTGTCTTTCAGAAAGGCTCCATAGAAACACAATTTCTTTCAGAAAGGGTCTATGGAAGCACCCTGCCGTTCAGAAAGGGTCTATAGAAGCACCCTTTCGTTCAGAAAGGCCCCATAGGTGTACCCTTTCTTTCAGAAAGGATATATAGAAACACCCTTTCTTTCAAAAAGGGTCTATAGAAACACCCTGTCTTTCAAAAAGGGTCTATGGAAGCACCCTGTCTTTCAGAAAGGGTCTATAGAAGCACCCTTTCTTTCAGAAAGGCTCCATAAGTGTACCCTTTCTTTCAGAATGGGTCTATAGAAACACCCTTTCTTTCAAAAAGGGTCTATAGAAACACCCTGTCTTTCAAAAAGGGTCTATAGAAACACCCTGTCTTTCAGAAAGGGTCTATAGAAGCACCATGTCTTTCAGAAAGGGTCTATAGAAACACCCTGTCTTTCAGAAAGGGTCTATAGAAGCACCCTGTCTTTCAGAAAGGGTCTATAGAAGCACCATGTCTTTCAGAAAGGGTCTATAGAAACACCCTGTCTTTCAGAAAGGGTCTATAGAAGCACCCTGTCTTTCAGAAAGGGTCTATAGAAGCACCCTGTCTTTCAGAACGGGTCTATAGAAGCACCCTGTCTTTCAGAAAGGGTCTATAGAAGCACCCTGTCTTTCAGAAAGGGTCTATAGAAGCAGCCTTTCTTTTTGAAAGGGTCTATAGAAGCACCCTGTCTTTCAGAAAGGGTCTATAGAAGCACCCTTTCTTTTTGAAAGGGTCTATAGAAGCACCCTTTCTTTTTGAAAGGGTCTATAGAAGCACCCTTTCTTTTTGAAAGGGTCTATAGAAGCACCCTTTCTTTTGAAAGGGTCTATAGAAGCAGCCTTTCTTTTTGAAAGGGTCTATAGAAGCAGCCTTTCTTTTTGAAAGGGTCTATAGAAGCACCCTTTCTTTTTGAAAGGGTCTATAGAAGCACCCTTTCTTTTTGAAAGGGTCTATAGAAGCACCCTTTCTTTATGAAAGGGTCTATAGAAGCACCCTTTGTTTTAGAAAGGGTCTATAGAAGCACCCTTTGTTTTAGAAAGGGTCTATAGAAGCACCCTTTGTTTTAGAAAGGGTCTATAGAAGCACCCTTTGTTTTAGAAAGGGTCTATAGAAGCACCCTTTGTTTTAGAAAGGGTCTATAGAAGCACCCTTTGTTTTAGAAAGGGTCTATAGAAGCACCCTTTGTTTTAGAAAGGGTCTATAGAAGCACCCTTTGTTTTAGAAAGGGTCTATAGAAGCACCCTTTGTTTTAGAAAGGGTCTATAGAAGCACCCTTTGTTTTAGAAAGGGTCTATAGAAGCACCCTTTGTTTTAGAAAGGGTCTATAGAAGCACCCTTTGTTTTAGAAAGGGTCTATAGAAGCACCCTTTGTTTTAGAAAGGGTCTATAGAAGCACCCTTTGTTTTAGAAAGGGTCTATAGAAGCACCCTTTGTTTTAGAAAGGGTCTATAGAAGCACCCTTTGTTTTAGAAAGGGTCTATAGAAGCACCCTTTGTTTTAGAAAGGGTCTATAGAAGCACCCTTTGTTTTAGAAAGGGTCTATAGAAGCACCCTTTGTTTTAGAAAGGGTCTATAGAAGCACCCTTTGTTTTAGAAAGGGTCTATAGAAGCACCCTTTGTTTTAGAAAGGGTCTATAGAAGCACCCTTTGTTTTAGAAAGGGTCTATAGAAGCACCCTTTGTTTTAGAAAGGGTCTATAGAAGCACCCTTTGTTTTAGAAAGGGTCTATAGAAGCACCCTTTGTTTTAGAAAGGGTCTATAGAAGCACCCTTTGTTTTAGAAAGGGTCTATAGAAGCACCCTTTGTTTTAGAAAGGGTCTATAGAAGCACCCTTTGTTTTAGAAAGGGTCTATAGAAGCACCCTTTGTTTTAGAAAGGGTCTATAGAAGCACCCTTTGTTTTAGAAAGGGTCTATAGAAGCACCCTTTGTTTTAGAAAGGGTCTATAGAAGCACCCTTTGTTTTAGAAAGGGTCTATAGAAGCACCCTTTGTTTTAGAAAGGGTCTATAGAAGCACCCTTTGTTTTAGAAAGGGTCTATAGAAGCACCCTTTGTTTTAGAAAGGGTCTATAGAAGCACCCTTTGTTTTAGAAAGGGTCTATAGAAGCACCCTTTGTTTTAGAAAGGGTCTATAGAAGCACCCTTTGTTTTAGAAAGGGTCTATAGAAGCACCCTTTGTTTTAGAAAGGGTCTATAGAAGCACCCTTTGTTTTAGAAAGGGTCTATACAAGCACCCTTTCTTCCAGAAAGGATATATAGAAATTTTTTTAGAAAGGGCCTATAGAAGGACCCTTTCTTTCAGATAGGGTCTATAGAAGCAACCTTTCTTCTAGAAAGGGACTATACAAACACCCTTTCATTCAGGAAGGGTCTATAGAAGCACCCCTTCGTTCAGAATGGGTCTATAGAAGCACCCTTTCTTTCAGGATGGGTCTATAGAAGCACCCTTTCTTTCAGAATGGGTCTATAGAAGCACCCTTTCTTTCAGAATGGGTCTATAGAAGCACCCTTTCTTTCAGAATGGGTCTATAGAAGCACCCTTTCTTTCAGAATGGGTCTATAGAAGCACCCTTTCTTTCAGAATGGGTCTATAGAAGCACCCTTTCTTTCAGAATGGGTCTATAGAAGCACCCTTTCTTTCAGAATGGGTCTATAGAAGCACCCTTTCTTTCAGAACGGGTCTATAGAAGCACCCCTTCTTTCAGAACGGGTCTATAGAAGCACCCTTTCTTTCAGAATGGGTCTATAGAAGCACCCTTTCTTTCAGAATGGGTCTATAGAAGCACCCTTTCTTTCAGAACGGGTCTATAGAAGCACCCCTTCTTTCAGAACGGGTCTATAGAAGCACTCTTTCTTCCAGAAAGGGTCTATAGAAGCACCCTTTCTTTCAGAACGGGTTTATAGAAGCACCCTTTCTTTCAGAACGGGTTTATAGAAGCACCCTTTCTTTCAGAACGGGTCTATAGAAGCACCCTTTGTTTCAGGAAGGGTATATAGAAGCATCCTTTCTTCTAGAAAGGATCTATGGAAGCACCCTTCCTTTTAGAAAGGGTTCATAGAAGCAACCTTTCCTTCAGAAAGGCTCCATAGAAGGAACCTTTCTTTCACAAAGGTTTATAGAATCACCCCCTTCTTTCATAAAGGGTCCATAGAAGCACCAGAATGGGTCTATAGGAGCATCCTTTCTTCCAGAAAAGGTCCATAGAAACACCCTTTCTTTTAGAAGCATCCTTTCTTTCAGAAAGGGTCTATAGAAGCACCGTTCCTGTCAAAAGAAGAACTCTTTCTTTCAGAAAGGTTCTATAGAACACCCCTTTTTCAGAAAGGTAGAAGGAAAGGTAGTTCAAAGATAGCCCAATTCATATCCAAATATTTCGTATTATTCTTCTAGAATTCCTAACACATGTGCGTCATATGAATTTTTTAATAAATTTCTAACCCGGTTTTCAAGTTATTTTTGTTTTTTTTCTTCTTTGCTCCCATAGAACTAAAGACAAAAATAACCAATCCCAAAAAAGATCAGACAAATATGAGGAACATTCATTCTCTTGTTTTGAAAATACTTTCAAAATTGCATTCAAATTTATTCATCTTTAGCGAATTGAAGTCAACAAATAATTATTTCATAATTTATGATGATATGCATCATTGATGATATTCAAAATAGAATCAAACTGAAAACAAGTTTTGTGGAGACAGGTTTGATCATCACACAACTACTACTCGTACTACTACTGTTCTTTTCAAGTCAAAACAAATCTAAAAAAATACTATGAAATCCATAAAATACCACACGTTCTCTAACAGCAAGCGAAGATTCTTAGGAAGAGAAAGATAAATCGAATTATAAATTCAAAATTAGAATTTATTTATTTAATTTAACCCGGTATTTTATAATTTCATTTTAGAGTTCCAAAACCTTTTCAATTTCCATTTTTAGAATTTTATTAACAACAAACAAATTGTTTTTCAATTCAATTACTGTCACCTTTTTTGGTCTTCCTCTACTCTTGCATAATTCTCTTAATTCTCAAGAGTGTCTGTCAATGTTTGCTTGGATTTCAAGTTGTATCTTCTAAATGTAAAAAAATAGACAATCTATGGCATCGATCACTCATTCGATCGATCGATTCATTCATCATTCTTCAAACTTGACCACCCATATCAATTCTTAACACTTGAATTCATTTGCAAATATGCGTCAATAGATTGCCAAATGCCACCACTTCATATGATATAGGGGTGGTAAAGGAGGTGCTGCGGTTCTTCTACTTTATTCTGATCTTCTCGTTTGTCTTTTTCTTTTTTGTAAGGTCTCCTCCTCCTTCTGTGAGCTCAGAAATTTACATTTTAAATTCATCAGTCGGTTGTCATTTAATATGCCAAACGAGTTGCTTTCAGCTGAGATTCTTTTGTGGTCAATACGAGCAACATGGTGATTGAAAATAAATAGATATTGCTGAATAAAGTGTGATCCGAAGATAGAATTCGAAAAAAATTAAATAAATATAGATAGATAGAAGACATCGCAAAAGTCTTTTACAGATGAGATACCTTTTATAGGTCTTCTATACATAAATTAACTCCTTAGGGTCCTCCATACATAGAAGACCTCCGAATTGTCTTCAATAGATAGGAGATCTGCGAAAGGTCTTTCATAGACAGGAGGTCTTCTATAGATAGGATATCAAGTAACGACCTCATAAAGGTCGCTTAAAGATGGGAGACCTCTCAAAGGTCTTCTTTAGGCAGGAGACCCTCATAAACCTCTTCTATAGACATACAACTTCTTAAAAGTCTTTTGTAGGTAGGAGACCTACTAAAGGTCTTCTGAAAAAGAAGATCTCATAAATGTCTTCTTTAGACAGGAGATCAACTAAATGTCTCCTATAGGCAGAGAACCTCCTAAAAACTTTCTATAGATGAAAGATCCCCAAAAGGTCTTCTATAAACAGAAGACCTCCCAAAGATATTCTATAGATAGGAGACCAACAAAGGTCTTCTAAAGAAAGGGAATCTCCTAAATGTCTTCCTCCTTCTAAAGGTTTCCTATAGATAGGAGACCACCTAGCACCACCACTTATAGATGATAGACCCACCAAGGTCTTCTATGGATAGAAGACTTCCTAAATATTTTTTTTATGGGACCACCTAAAGGTCATCTTTAGGTGGGAGACCTACTCAAGGAATTCTAAAGAAAGGAGAGCTCCGAAGTGTCTTCTTTAAACAGGAAATCACCTAGAAGTCTCCTATAGGCAGAAAACCTCCTAATGGTATTCTATAGATGAAATATCCCTAAAAGATCTTCTATATATAGGAGACGCCCTAACGGTATTTTATAGATAGGAGACCACCAAACGGTATTTCACAGCTGAGAGATCTCAAAAGGTCTTCTAGAGATAGAAGTCCTCCTAAAGCTACACTATAGAAAGGTATTCTAATGAAAGGAGATCTCCCAAATATATTCTTTAAACAAGCAACCACCATAAAATAACCTATATGCAGAAAACCTGCGAAAGGTATTCTGTAGATGAAATATCCCCAAAAGGTCTTCTATATATAGGAGACCACCTAACGGTATTTTATAGATGAGAAACCTCAAAAGGTCTTCTAAAGATAGGATACCTCCCAAAGGTCTTCTATGGACGGGAGACCCCGCTAAACCCCCTAAAGGTATTCTATAGATGAAATATCCCCAAAAGGTCTTCTATATATAGGAGACCACCTAACGGTATTTTATAGATGAGAAGCCTCAAAAGGTCTTCTGGAGATAGGAGACCTCCCAAAGGTCTTCTATGGACGGGAGACCCCGCTAAACCCCCTAAAGGTATTCTATAGATGAAATATCCGCAAAAGGTCTTCTATATATAGGAGACCACCTAACGGTATTTTATAGATGAGAAGCCTCAAAAGGTCTTCTGGAGATAGGAGACCTCCCAAAGGTCTTCTATAGACAGGAGACCCTGCTAAACCCCCTAAAGGTATTCTATAGATGAAACATCCCCAAAAGGTATTCTGTATATGGAAGACCACCTAACGGTATTTTGTAGATGAGAAACCTCAAAAGGTCTTCTAGAGATAGGAGACCTCCCAAAGGTCTTCTATGGACGGGAGACCCTGCTAAACCCCTTCTATAGGCACAAGATCTTTAATAAGTCTTTTACAGACAGAAGACTATTTGAAAACTCTTCTATATATACAAGACCTCCTAAAGTCTTTTATATAAAGGAAACCTCCTAAAATCTTTCTGAACATTTTCCAGGCCATCTACCTCCTCTACCCTTGGTATGGCCTGGAGTTCTGCCTCGGGGTGGGTCTCTTGGCATTGGGATGTGGTTCCTCCTCCCTTTCCACCGGATTTTTCGATGAAGTAGGGTTAGGCGGCACCACATACCCAGATACAGAGTCCGGTGCTGGGACAGGCTTCCCTCCCCTGAATCCTGAGGTTTCCTATATGAAGGTGATGGCAACATGGGTGGCTGAGTCAAGCCAGCATCGCTCGTGTTGTGAGCCTTGCGGGCTGTGGGAACGTGTGTTGCCGTTGACGACAGCAATATCTTGTCGACCATCTGGATGAGGGAGTGCCTATCAATTTCAGCATTTCTCTTAGGTAGATGAGGATACTTCCTCTCAATTTTGTTCACTATACTGAAGTTGATTTTGATTAATTTGCACCGAGATGGACAAAGATTCCATGCCGACACACTTTCTAAGACAGTGCATTGACCTTCAATAACATCTTTTCTCTTTTGTTAATTCAGAGTCCAGTGCTGGGACAGGCTTCCCGGTTCTCCTCTCCCCTGAATCCTGAGGTTTCTTATATGAAGATGATGGCAACAAGGGTGGCTGAGTCAAGCCAGCATCGCTCGTGTTGTGAGCCTTGCAGGCTGTGGGAACGTGTGTTGCCGTTGACGACAGCAATATCTTGTCGACCATCTGGATGCCTATTAATTTTAGCATTCGTCTTAGGTAGATGAGGATACTTCCTCTCAAATTTTTTCACTACACTGAAGTTGATTTTGATTAATTTGCAATCCCTCACCGAGATGGACGACGATTCCATGCCGACACACTTTCTAAGATAGTGCATTGACCTTCGATAATCTCTTTTCTCTTTTGTTAATCCACTTACGGTATTCTTCGAGGTGGTGGGAAACTTATCGTCCAAAACTTTGGTAGGGGTTCCTTCCGCTGCAGCGTATTGTCTATGTAGGTTTGGCTTATCGGCTCCGGCCGATATACAGATATCCCGGGTCACCGGTGAACCCGTATCCGCAGGTTTTGTAATTTCCGTTGAGTGGGAGGACAGCTCATCTGCAACTGCAGCCGCTAGATTGACTGTGTTGTTGAGTTCGTCGTCAGATAAACTATCCTCATCCTCAGCAGAAACACATCTGCGACCAGGACTTGGGGCCACCAGCCGCTCCAGCATGGCTAGGAGCTGTCTGCTTTGCTCAGCAAGACTGTCCTCGATGAGTCCTATTTTGGGTATTACTAGTCCGTCCCCTCCCGGAGCTAATGTCCTGTCAACCGTAGGTTGAGTCACGTCAGATATGGTTGTGGTCATAATCCATGGGCGTTGCGAGTTTGTTGTCAACTTTGGGTTTTTAGTCCCAAGTACCATGGCAAGGACTTGACAACTAAGTCTATACTGCATTGAGGCGTCCAGGTTATTCAATGAGGCTCCGTACCCTAACTGCAAACCTTGAAACACCGATAGGCAAGAGTTCGCCTGACACCCTGGTGTTAGGAGTCTCTATTACGTAGGAGATCACTACGTGGGTAACCTTTGGTCGCCCACAATTTCCTCAACCCAAGCTTCCAGATGATTGGGTGGAGGAGATTGTGACCTTAAGCCCCCGTATCTCGCCAATATTGTTAGCCCTGGCGGATACCCCGAGGTGGGGTATCTGAAGATAGAAGACCTCTTAAAGGCCTTCTGCAGATAGAAGACCTCTTAAAGGCCTTCTGCAGATAGAAGACCTCCTAAAGGCCTTCTGCAGATACAAGACCTCCTAAAAGCCTTCTGCAGATAGAAGACCTCCAAAAGGTCTTCTTTGGCCAGACGACTTCTTAAAGGTCTCCTATAGATTGAAGACCTTCGAAATGTCGGATATGGATAGAAACCCTCCTAAGGGTCATTTATGGATAGGCGATCTCTTTACTGTATTCAGACCTGCTAAGGGTCTTCTGTGGATAGAAGACTTTCAAAAGTTAGGTCTACTGTTGATGGAAAACTTCATAATCGTCTTCTGTGTATAGAAAACATCCTAAAGGTGCGTCTATACTAGGACATCTCCTAGAGGGTTTCTATGGATAGCTTATGGTAGAAGACCTCTTAACGGTCTTCTATGGATATAAGACCTTCTTAATGTCTTCCATGGATAGAACTTCTTCTAAAGTCCCCCTATGGATAGAACACCTCCTAAAGCTTTTCTATGGATGGAAGACCTCCTTAAGCTCTTTTAAGAATAGAATACCTTCTAAAGATGTTTATAATTAGAAAATCTCTTAAAGGTCTTCTATGGATAGAAGACCTCATAAAGGTTGTCTATGAATAGAAGTCCTCATAAGAGTATTTTATGGACATACGAATTTCTAAAGCTCTTCTGTAGATAGCAGACCATCGGATGGACTTCTATGGATATGAGATCTCTTAGAGGTCTTCTGTGGATAGAAGTAATCCTAAAGGTTTTCCAAAAGCTCTTTTATAGATCGAAGGTTTTCTAAAGGTCTTCTGTGGATAGAAGATCTTCTGAGGCCTTCTACGGATAGAATCCTTTCTGAAGCTCGTCTATATATCGTCACCTGAAACGCCCAAAGACGTAACCCTCAACGTAACCCTTTGAGGGTTACGTCTTTGGGCATTTCAGGAGACGATATGTAAAATAGATATAAGAACTGCTGAAGATAAAATAGAATTATGCCTCCGTTGGTAACTGCTGACGTCACATCAGGTTAATGTTCGCTTTAGAATTAATTTCCATTACAAAACGAAGAAAACATTTCAATATTTTTTCTTCTTATTTCATGAATATTTATGATAAACAAAGAAGTTAAAATCTCCCGAATATAAACTTGTTGATTAATTTAAGCCAAGAGAAATAAAAAAACACAAGCTGCTCCTTCAAAACATTTATAATGTCTTTAATATGCTAATTAAGAAAAAAAGAACCCTAACTAATTTTCGAAGAGATGAAATAAACATTTTATAAATATTTTCAGGGGTTAATGAAAATTGAGAAGGGAACAAATTAAATTTCAAATGTCGTCAACATTATTTTCAGATTTATTGCTTTCTTGGAAACAATTCTAACGTGGAAATCGATCATCCAGCCAACGAACAAGTTCCCTTACTCTTCCCTTACTTTACCTTTCTTCTTACCTTTCTTCTTATATTTTGTTGTAGTTTTTTTAAGCTTTATTTGTCATACAGCGAAAGATGTTTTAGCTGATTGAAGCTGACTGAAACTGATTCATAATTTTGCAATTAATTACATTTTAACCCTCCTCATTAGTGTTGGCATAAACCATTAAAAACAGACTTGCTTAGGTGACCCGATACAGATATTTGTCGTATAAGCCGAACTAAGAGTACATTTCCAAACTCTCCGACTTTATACTTTGTCTTTCCTATTTTGGATATTACGTATTTCGACAAATAATATGTATGTTTATTCAATCTTGAACTTCCAGGTTTATAACCTACTTTTGTGGTCAATAGGGCTGTCATAGAACTGATAAAATACTTTTATTTTGTCTCCAATATTATATACTTTCATTAGGAAAATAAAAAAAAAACAATGGACTCATATCAAACCCCATTATAAATGATGGGGTTAAATAATGTTTTGTTCTGCCATCTGATTCAGTTTTCTTAATTATTTATCAATTTTTAACTGAGAATATTTCTTGTTTTTGTTGTTATTTTGTTGTAGTTTCAAGCGTGACTTTAAGTTGTAGACAAAAAATATTATTTCTATGACTAACTGTTTGTAGTTGAAAATATTTAAAATTTGCCTAGAGAACCGCTTAACCAACACTTCAGCGGTGAGAGGGGTGTGTGGAAAATCGAAACACTTTTTCAGTTGAATACCATAGGAAATAGCCGATATATCTGGAGAAGTGTTGAGAGATATGTGACGATGAACTTGCAGTATATTAAAACTATACTTAAACGGCATATATACTTCAATATTTAAAATGAGTACCGGACAATCTAATCAAAGAGAAAAATTGATTAACATACATTTAGGCGGAATATTTAAATAGCAATTAACAACAAACTACTAGATTTAAATTTAGCTTTTGTGATCTATACTTCTTCCAGTGGAGAAAAGGAGTAAGTAAAAGTGGTTTCATTAGACACGCTGAGTCTGGACTAGGCTATAAAAAGTAGGCCCTATATCACAGAGAACATTTATGTAAATCAGATTTTAATCATTAAAATGAGATAAGTCTCATTTGTACCTTCGATGATGTTTATAGGAACCTTTAGGAGGACTTCTATCCATAGAGGACCCTTAGGAGGTTTTCTATCCATAAAATACCTTTAGGAGGCCTTCTATCCATAGAAGACACTTAGAAGGCCTTCTATACATATATAGCAGACACTTAGTACGTCTTTCGTACATAGAAGACCCCAAGAGGAAGTCTACGAGTCCCTTAACCGTAGAAGACCTCTTACCCATAGGGATCCTTTAAAAGTCTCGTATCCATAGAAGACCCTTAGGAGGTAATTTTTCAATAGAGTTCATCTTCTATCCATAAAATACGCTTAGGATGTCTTTCCTCCATAGAATACCCTTAGAAGGAGGTCTTTAATCCCTAGAAGACACTTGAGAGGTCTTCTAACTATAAAAGACCTTTAAGCACATTTTACACTTGCACTTAAAACATGTGTTTTGGCAGTTTACGTCATTTATTTAAAAGATTTGACATTTTTGATAAAATATGTTAAATGTGTAATGCGCTTTAGTATGTGTTCTATCCAAAGAAGACCTTTAGGAGGTCTTCCAGAAGATGTTCTTTCCACAGAAAACCTTTAGCCTATAGAAGACCGTTAAGAGCTCTTCTAAGAGATCTTCTTTTCATAGAAAACCTTTAGGAGGTCTACTATCGCTGAAAGACATTTAGGAGGTCTTCTTGGAATAGAAGACCTTAAGGAGGACGTCTAAGGGACCTTCTTTCCACAGAAAATCTTTAGGAGTTCTTCTATCCCTGGAAGACTTTTAGGTGATCTTCCAACCCTAAAAGACCTTAAAGATGTCTTTTATCCGTAAAAGACCTGTGGGAGGATTTCTTATACGTAGAAGACCTTAAGATCTACTATCCATAGAAATGCTTCAGAAGCTCTTCTTTTGAAAGTAAAAGGTCTTATATCCATATACGACCTTTGGGAGATCTTCTACAAATAGACGAGCTTCGAAAGGACTTCTATCCATAGTGGAACGTAAGGAGTTCTTCTGTCCATAGAAGATCTTTAGTAGGCCTTCACTACGTAACAGACCTCTAGGAGGTTTTCAACCCTTAGAAGATCCTTAGGAGGTCTTCTATCCATAAAAGACCCTTAGTAGGTTTTCAATCCATAGAAGGCCCTTAGGAGATGTTTCGGCAATAGGAAATATGGTCTTCCATTATATCCATGGAAAACTTTTATGAGGGCCTTTAGAAGGTCTTTTATATAACCTTTAGAAAAAGGTCTTATATCCATAGAAAACCTTTTTTATTCAGGCCTTTAGAAAGTATTTAATTCACCTTTAGGATGTCTACTTTTCCTAGAGAATCTTTAGGGGGTCTTCCATCAATAAAAGACCTTTAAAAGATTTTCTTGCCATAGAAGGTCCATAGGTGGTGTTCTATCCGTAGAAGATCTTCTGGATGTCTTCTATCCATAGAAGTCTCCTGTCTACAGAAGACGTTTAGGTGCTTTTCTCTCCATATGAGGCCTTTGGGGTCTTCTATTCATAGAGTGCCTTTAGGAGCTGTTCTATTTATAGAGGACTTTTACGATGTATTCTAGACCTTTGGGATGTCTTCTTTCTATGGAAGAAATTTAGGAGGCCTTCTATCAATATTACAGTTTTAGAAGGTATCCATAGAAAACCTCTATGAGCTGTTCTACGCATTAAAGGCATTTAGGAGGCAGACCTTTAGGAGGTCTTCTATCCATAGAATACTCTTAGGTGGTCTTCAATCTATAGAAGACCTTTACTATCCTCAAAAGAGGTCTTCTATCAATAAATGACCCTTTGGAGGTCTTCTATCCATAAATGACCCTTTGGAGGTCTTCTGTTCATAGAAGACCTTTAGGAGGTTTCTATGCATAGAAGTGCTCATAGATGTCTTTTATCAATAGTAGACTCTTAGTAGGACTTCTATCCATAGAAAACCTTTATCCACAGTAGACCCTTAAGAGTTATTCTATCAGAGTCCATATAAACTTCTGAAGAAGGTATTTTATCCATAGAAGACCCTTAGGAGGACTTTTATCAATAGAAGGTATTCTATTAACAGAATAGCTTCAGAAGATCTTCTATATACAGAAGTGCTTCTTTTAAAAGTCTTTTATCCAGAAAAAACATATAACATTTACGGCCTGTCTTCTGTTGATAAATGACTATCTAAATCTCCTCCTCATTAAGAACCAGCCTTCCACCGCTTCCACTACTTTTCCAAAAGCAACTTAAATTCATTCCTGTCCCCCCTTCCTCCAGAGTCATTTCCATTATTCTTAATAAAGAAATATATGTACTTCTCCATTCAAATGAGTTGATGGTCAAAGGTTATTGTCGTTTATTAAGAACAAGAAAAAAAAAAAAAAACAATTCATGCTTAAAAATCTTGTACAGAGACACTCAAAACGAGTAACATGATGACGAACAGATAGACAAGTGTTCATTAGGGTTATGACTTTTTGAATTTTTTTCTTAAAAATGATTTCCTGTAGTGAGAATTCATTCCCCTTTAATATAAGAAAAGGTTCCGCATAAACCACTTTAAAAAACAATTTTTTTTTTGAAAAGAAAAAAAAAAATCTCAAAAAATTATTTCCTTTTGCACGAATGAATGGCCTTTTGCTTATTAATGACTAAATTAACTTTTATTCCATTTAAATTTTAAAATAGGTCCCGCACAAACAACTTTTAGTTTTTATGATATATGAAATAAAGTTATATATAATATAAAATGATATATATGTTATAATACGATGATACAATTAGTGAGAAACAAACGGTTATGTCATTTTGGTTATGTCGTGTGCCCCTATACTTTGTTTTCAGTGAAATATAAGCTTACAGTGACTTCAAAAAATTGTCAAAAGTTCTGAAAAATAAAAACTTGACAAAAGTTTTGTGTGGAAGCATTTTTTATCGAGTCACTTTGTAATTAAGATTTTGTGCAATGTTAGGTAAAAACTCATCAAAATATCATACAGGGATGCGAGGTAGTAAAAAAGTCATAACCCTAGTGTTCATGTAATTCATGTACAACAACAAGAAATTGTCTCGATAAAGAGAGTAAAAGGAGGCGGCCTTCCGCCACCAGCTGAATAATAATTTATGTGGTGTGTTGTCGCCCGTCTCTGTTCTGACACTTCTCTCTTGGTGGGCATTTTCCAGAATTTTGAATCATTTCTTGATGACGATTGTCATCATTATCATCAGCAGTTGACTTGACTCTCAGTGTCAAGTGTATGCGGAAAGGTCAAATCATTCGTCGTTGGCTCTCTTTCGTATGGTTGTTTTTCATTTCTCGTAACACAAATTGATGATCTGAGTTACTTAATTAGTGAATGGTTCGGTGGTCGGGCAAGGGGGCAAGAATAAATTGATTTATTTTCTCTGCCATAGAGATTCTGTGCTGCTCTAAAAGTCCCGCAAAGGTCTTTTCCGTTTTGCCTTTCGGCTGTAATTTATCCATGCTTGGGGGGTAATTTTGTAGAATGTCTCTAATGATGATTTATAGGTTATGTTGATAATATTTTAATTTTTGTGATTTTAAAACGTTTTCCAATAAATTTTATTTTTTCACTTGATTTTCGTATTGTTTCGAAACGTTATAGGCAAAAGAACATAATGCAACGAACAGCCTGGGAGGTAAAGTAAAATTACGTTGTGAGCTGTATACGTAGAAGGTGTGTGCAGGAAGATTGCAGAGATGAATTTCATTATAAGTATAGAAGTCATTTAAAATACATCAATTAGGCCTTTAAGGTACCTTGAGTAGAATATCCCAATTTAAGGAAAATGTTGAAATAATAATATTCCATAAATAGTTGAAATAATTCTTCAGTTTATATATACAGAGATATGTATGTATATTGCTTGTATGTGATCCTTTATTCATATACAATTATTTATAGCAGCTATCTGACATGTACATCTACTATGTACACTTGTCCGCTTATCTCCACCAACTTCCCAGATTACCAATTTCAAACGAATTACGTGCAACAATTCCCAATGACATCACTAATGTCCCGAATAGAATCAGAAGTGTGGAGAGATATTCAGCAGCACTTCAACGATAATGATAATTTTTTTATTGTTTCTTTCTTTTGCTGTTCATAGATATTCCAGACAATGCGGCTCACAGAGAATAACACGATACTTGAAATTCTAATTGCAGGGTAATTTTTGGAGGGGAATTACCCTCGGAAGAATAGAATAAATAAAGTTAAAATTTTAATTCGTTAAGTAGGGAGGGTTTTAATTGACATTTAATGACAAGTCAAATAATAAATGATGGTGACAGAAAAAACACGCAATTAACTGTCAAATTTTCTGTCATTATAATCAAAAGTCATGTATTTAAAATAAATTCTAACATACACGAAGAGCTTCAGAAGATTTTCTAGCAATAAAATGGCTTAAGACAAGAATAATAATAAGAAGACCTTCTAAAGCTCCAAAAAGTTCTTCTATCCATACAAGATGCTAAGGGTCTTCTATGGAGTTAAAGCCTCCAAATCCATAGAAGACGCTTAGGAGGTCTTCTATCCCTAAAATACCCTTAGGAGGTCTTCAATCCATAGATGACCCTTTGGGGAGGTATTTAATCCATTGGTATTCTACCTATGGAAGACCCTTATAAAGTCTTCTATACATAAAAGATCCTTAGGATGTTTTCAATCCATAAAAGACCCTTAGGAAGTCTTCTATCCATAGAAGGCCTTAAGACCTTCTAAATCTCTTTTTAGATAGAAAATCTTCTGAAGCTCGTCGTCTAAAGCTTTTCTAGAGAATAAAAGGAGGTATTTAATACATAGAAGACCCTTAGAAGGTCTTCAGTCCATAGAAAATCCATAGGAGGTCTTCAATTTATCAAAGGCCCTTAAGAGGTCTTCTATACATAGAAGTCCCTTAGGTGGTCTTTAATCCATAGAAGACTCTTAGGAGATTTTCAATCCATATAAGACCTTAAGGAAGTATTCTATACATAGAGGACTCTTAGGGAAGGTATTTTATGCATAGAAAGTCTTCTACCCATTAGGAGGTCTTCTATCCATAAAATATCCTTAGTAACACCTTTAGAAATCCTTCAGTTCATAGAAAACCCATAGGAGGTCTTCATTTAATCGAAGGCTCTTAAGAGGTCTTCTATAAGAGATGTCCCTAAGTAGGTCTTCAATCCATAAAAGACCCTTAGGAATTTTCAATCCATAAAGGACCCTTTGGAAGTCTTCTATCCACAGAAGACCTTAAGACCTTCTAAATCTCTTTTTAGATAGAAAATCTTTTGAATCTCTGGACGAACTTGTTCAGAGATAAAAGATCTTCTAAAGCTTTTCTAGAGATAAAAAAGGAGGTCTTTAATCCATAGAATACCCTTAGGAGGTCTTCATTCCATAGAATACCCTTAGGAGGTCTTCATTCCATAGAAAATCCATAGGATGTCTTTAATTTATCAAAGGCCCTTAAGAGGTCTTCTATACATAGAAGTCCCTTAGGTGGTCTTTATTCCATAGAAGACTCCTAGGAGATTTTCAATCCATATGAGACGTTTAGCAAGTCTTCTATACATAGAGGACTCTAAGGGAAGGTCTTCTACCCATTAGGAGATCTTCTATCCATAAAAAATATTCTTAGTAGGGTTTCAATCCAAGGAAGACCTTTAGGAGGTCTTCTATCTATAGAAGACCCTTAGGAGGTCTTCAGTCCATAGAAAATCCATAGGAGGTCTTCATTTTAGGTCTTTAATCCATAAAAGACCCTTAGAAATTTTCAATCCATAAAAGACCCTTTGGATGCCTTCTATCCATAGAAGACCTTAAGACCTTCTAAATCTCTTTTTAGATAGAAAATCTTTTGAAGCTCGTCCAGAGATAAAAGATCTACTAAATCTTTGCTATAGATAGAACACCTTCCAAAGCTTTTCTCTACATAAAATACCTT